>NC_092814.1:224280300-224580300 GCF_023375885.2 Dermacentor andersoni
TGTGTGTGTGTGTGTGTGTGTGTGTGTGTGTGTGTGTGTGTGTGTGTGTGTGTGTGTGTGTGTGTGTGTGTGTGTGTGTGTGTGTGTGTGTGTGTGTGTGTGTGTGTGTGTGTGTGTGTGTGTGTTGAGGGGGGGTGTCTTGCGATCTGTCTAGAGTGCCATTTTACCACTAAGATTATTATTATTATTATTACTATTAGAATCATCACTACGACCGCATTGAATGTGTTGAAGCCAGCGTGACACGTAATCCGAAATATTTTTGGAGCTTCGTGCGCTTTCACTCTTCTACAGAGATCGCCAATGGTGTATGCCTTCTTGATGAAAATGCTGATATCTCGAACACTGCTGATGGCACTGCAGAACATTCATTTTCTCTATACGGTGTAAAAGACGCTTCAACTAACCTTCCTTCTCAATCTGGCATGGTGTGTACACTATCAGTCAATAAATACCGTGTTTTCAAGTGTATGCGCGCCTCAAACCTTCTCTTTCTTGTGGTGCTGATGGTAATCCTTGCGCAGTGCTTAACCCTTACAGATGCTCTCTAAACAATTGTGTACAGCAAGATAGTGCATCAGCAGCAAAAGCACTGATGAAAGTATCGATATTTAAAGTTTGTCGCATACATCTTTAAACAACTGTTATTGAAACTTTGCTGAAATTTTGAATCACACGCAGATTGTTTTAGCAAAATGAGTGGGAAGGCAGATGGTGGGTGTTTTTACTCTGTGTCAATATGTTGTATATAGCGGGTTCACTTCTTTCATCAATTTTCACAATGTCATGAACCAGGCGTAATATTCAAGTGGTCGGATAAGTGCTTTTCAAGCTTTTCAAAACACGAAGTATTTTATGTTCTCATATTTGATGTTCTTGTAGTGAGTTTTCGCATGGAGTGGAAATTTTGTAAACTTGACAAAAGTCACTAAACAATTAAAAATTCTTAATCTTTTCTGCAGCTGTACACTTTCTATGATGCTGAAGATGCAAGAGATGGGGCAAAAGCAAGTTTTCAATCAACTGGATAAAGTGGTGTGTGAAAGGGTTAAGACGTATGGAAGCATACTTGTTCCCTGTTCTTACAAGCATCTTCAATCCTTCCCTAAAGTCTGGTACGTTTTCTAGTACTCGGAAGGTAGCATGGACATTGCCCATGCACAAATCGGGTGCTAGACATGCAATTACTAACTTCCGGCCTATATCTATCCTCTGCAGTGCGCCAAAGGTATCTGAATCGTTATTGCATTCCATGCTTTCTGTTAGTTCTAAGAACACTTTAATAAATGAACAGCATGGCTTTGTGTGCCGAAAAACTATTTGAGACTGTCAACAGTGTTCACCACTGCATCAACCTCCAAAAAGACATTTTTTCACTCTCAAACTGTTGCAGAAACGATAAGGTACTCTTAAATGCTTCTAATACTATGGCATTAGGTTATATGCAGAAAACACTTCATGCGCAATTTTCATACACCCTCCAGGACGCTCCACTGCCCAGGGTCGATGAAATGAAAGATCTTGGTATGTACTTCGACAAAACGCTAAGCTTCTGTTCACACAGATAAACACACAACGTGCCCTTCACGCTCTTGGAATTGTATGTCGTATATTCCATGATTTCCACTCACCTGTTCTGTTCCTGAAATTGTATTCTGCTGTGCGCCTTCCACTACTAGAGTATGCCTCTGTAGATAGAGGTGCTACATGCAAATCTAATTCCGATCTCACTTAACGCAACCAAAATAAATTGATATCTATCTTCAAGCACCAATTTTGCCATTCTGGCGACCATAGTTCAGCCTTCTCACATATACGTCAACTTGCACCAGTAGACTCAAGACTTCAATAAACAGACATTTTCTTCCTGTATAAGGTGGTCTATGGCATTATACGTTCCCCAAATCTTCTTGATCATATGCAGTTGTTTGTGCCGCAACAGTATACCAGGCAGCATTCCGCATCCTTTGGCTGGCCTTGTTGCATTTTATAAAGACTGCTATATATAAATCGACTCCAAAAGACATGTATTAAGAATTGTGCCTATATTGACATACTTCACAGTTAATTTCCTGTGCGTTGTGTATATGTAGATAATCATATATGATGAACTCTATTTTACCCTTCGTCGTTTCCTTTTTCCGTATTTGTTCCTCTGTCTCACATTGTTTTGTCTATCACGTTCATGTTTTCTGTACATGTTGTGTCACATATTGCTATTTAAGTGCACCAGTGCGAAGGCTCTCTAGCTGTTCCTGGGCACTTTAATAAATATTTCATTGGTTGATTATTATTGTAGTATAATATCGTGCTTTTTAAGTGTGTGCTAGTATTTTGTTTCAGTACAGTAGCTTTTGTGAAATATAGCTATAGTGTGACAACTAAGAAAAAAGCATGAATTAAGAAAGTGCAATAAAATGCGATGCACCTGATCATATACATTGTGCTATAATTTCATAAGAGTTTTAATACCTGTTAGGCACTGTACCCAGTGTTGTGCAATAAAATAATATGCCACATCGATTATTGCGTGCATCACAGAACAAATGTAATGTCCTTTCTCAGCTAAAACATTATAGGCTAAAAGCAATTCACTGGTATTTTTTTGTGTGTGGCGACTTGAAGTATAGAAATTGTGGAACCTGCTTATATATATATATATATATATATATATATATATTACAATAATGGGCACGGCCTTCGTCAGAATAAACCACCGGCCTTACAGAACTTTTACTGGTGTTATATATATATATATATATATATATATATATATATATATATATATATATATATATATATATATATATATATATATATATATATTTGTTCGTATATTAAGCAAATGAGCTGCGCCCATACATTCGAATAAGTGCTTTAATAGCACGACTTGGCAAAGGGCAACGAAAGACACCTATTAAAACTCATCGATTCTCACGCTTGTATTAACTGACGGTATGTCTTTTCAATAACGTCGAGAAAGACAGACTTGACATGTTGAAACCAGTTACAATAGAGCATGGTCTTTACACAGTGAAAATGTTTCTAGCAGTACGCTCAATGTGAAGGCTTCCCGATGCGGTGTTGATGCTTCAAAACAACCAAGAATAATAAATGAGGTCCTCCATGGGCAAGATTTGACAGAACCAAGAATCGAGAGGAGATAATCTACGAATTAGGTAAACTTTAGCTATTCTAGATGTTTTTTTTTTTTTTGTGAGTGCTACAGGGGTTTGAATTTTTTTGGCTGATCTTCTCAGAACCTACTTCTTCACGTTTCTTTCATGCACCAACAGGCATAATTATATTGACGGGGATACGTTGCATCTGTATTCGGTGACCGTATTTCACCGGCTAAAAAATGTTAAACGTTATCGCTCGGCGCAGGACGTGCCTGAGCGTATCGGAAGCTTCGCGAATGTTAGCGATGGTTCGGTCGGTGGTCTGTTGTCGACGAACCTTGTATAATCTGATTGCATCTTGTATAATCTGATTGTAGTAGTTTCTGGAAGGCGCGTGGGCACCAGCGAATACGCTGGAACGTTCGATGACTGATATCAAAGCCGACGCGCTTGACCCGCAGATGACATTTTCGACGGTCGCCGACTTTGCTCGCCGCTATTGTTGCGAATGGGGTGCAGCGCTGGCGTAGAGGTAGAGCATACGCCTCGCGTTCAAGAGGACCGTGGTTCGAATCCCGGTGCCACGTAATTTCCCACCGGAATAAAAGAAAAAAAATCCGCGTGTACATAGAACTGGTACATAAGACACCTTAGACTTCCGTCAACCAAAGGACCAGGCAGGATTCCGTAAAGGCTACTCAACAATAGACCATATTCACACTATCAATCAGGTGATAGAGAAATGTGCGGTATATAACCAACCCTTATATATAGCCTTTATTGATTACGAAAAAGCATTTGATTCAGTCGAAACCTCAGCAGTCATGAAGGCACTACGGAATCAGGGTGTAGATGAGCCATATGTAAAGATACTGGAAGATATCTATAGCGGTTCCACAGCCACCGTAATCCTCCACAAAGAAAGCAACAAAATCCCAATAAAGAAAGGCGTCAGGCAGGGAGATACGATCTCTCCGATGCTATTGACAGCGTGTTTACAGGAGGTATTTATAGACCTGAATGGGCAAGAATTGGGGATAAGGGTTAATGGAGAATACCTTAGTAACTTGCGATTCGCTGATGATATTCCCTTGCTTAGTAACTCAGGGGACCAATTGCAATGCATGCTCACTGACCTGGAGAGGCAAAGCAGAAAGGTGGGTCTAAAGATTAATCTGGAGAAAACTAAAATAATGTTTAACTGCCTCTGAAGAGAACTGCAGTTTACGATAGGTAGTAAGGCACTGAAAGTGGTAAGGGAATACATCTATTTAGGGCAGGTAGTGACCGCGGATCCGGATCATGAGATTGAAATAATCAGAACAATAAGAATGTGCTGGGGTGCGTTTGGCAGACATTCTCAGATCATGAACAGCAGGTTGCCATTATCCCCCAAGAGAAAAGTGAATGACAGCTGTGTCTTACGAGTACTCACCCACGGGGCAGAAACCTGGGGGCTTACGAAAAGGGTTCTACTTAAATTGAGGACGACGCAACGAGCTATGGAAAGAAGAATGATGGGTGTAACGTTAAGGGATAAGAAAAGAGCACGTTGGGCGAGGGAATAAACGCGAGTTAATGACATCTTATTTGAAATCAAGAAAAAGAAATGGGCATGGGCAGGACATTTAATGAGGAGGGAAGATAACCGATGGTCATTAAGGGTTACGGACTGGACTCCAAGAGAAGGGAAGCGTAGCAGGGGACGGCAGAAAGTTAGGTGGGTGGATGAGATTAAGAAGTTTCCAGGGACAACATGGCCACAATTAGCTCATTACCGGGGTAGTTGGAGAAGTATGGGAGAGGCCTTTGCCCTGCAGTAGGTGTAACCAGGATGATGATGATTGTGATGATGATGACGATGATGATGATACAGTGTGTCCCAGCTAACTGTTCCGTTATCTAAGTGCGCCGTTATGTAACCGTGTTCTCGCAGCTCTTGCGCGTCTGTTCGCGAGTGCTGTGTTTAGAACACGGCCCTAACAAGGGACGCAATTTGCACTTCCGCAAGAATAATTGTATTTTATGAACCGCTAAGGAACATTTGTTTTTGTATATTTATATTGCTTTATGAGGCGAATTTTGATATGGTTGTCGCTATATTGCTTCCTCTATTTCTTATATGAATCTTTTGCATAATTTAGTATATAGACGTCTGTCAGTTAAGAGGACTAGCCGGTGCCATCTACAGGCGTCAGCATCTCCTATAACGCAGCTAATATACAATCCATAATTTACCTTGAACAGCGTCTCGTTGCAATATATCACCTGTAGGTAGGCGGATGAAGCGTGCAGCCCACACGCACACCCGTACTCATGCTGCGCTTTGAGGAACGGCGCAAAGTATCACGCGCAGACTTCGAGCTGAGCTGGAAACACGATATAGCTGTTATTGTCAACGTGAAAGAGGCTGGGGCTTGTTACTAAATAATGAGTTCACGGGAAAATTGGCAACCGAAAGGTCGACTCTTCCAATTATGAAAAATTAACTGTAGCGACTAAGTAACGCAAAAAAGAGACAAAAGGAAGAATCAAAAGTGATGATCCTTACGCAAACGCACAGACAGATCCACGTACAGAAAGCAGGACGAGGCAACAAGTCAGTTTTATTTTAATACTGCAAATGGCATGACCTGTGGAATAATTTAGGCTGCCTGTTGTATTTAAGACAGTGGCATAACTTGAAAATTTTCCTATGAATGCCTTCAAGGTGCACTTCAAACTGTTCTTGGCGCTGCCTGGCTCGTGTGCACTCGGAAGCTACAGCTTTTTATTACAGCATCATTTAATCGCTCAGTGCATGCACAAGCGAAAAAGGGACCAGAAAGAACACACCATCCCCAAAATCGATAAAACATTTTGGCGTAGCGCTTCCATTGTCAGCGTAAGTAATTGCAGCTCAAAAGGCAGAACTGTTTTTCTTAGCTCTCGTTATTCTTGGGCTCAGCGCAACACGGCACGCGTTATGATTTTTTTTCTGACAGCAAAAGAAAAAGAGCACAAGGCTGGCGTAAAGCAATCGAAGTGACGTAGCAAGACGCAATGTCGCAGGTGTTTCAGACAGGAACATGTGAGAAAAATGTAAGACCGAGATAAAAAATAAAAGAAAAACTGGACGCTTGCGAACGTTTCATGGAGCATGCAAATGCTCATGACTATGAGATAACACGTCCATATATACACGGAAGAGAAGCGAGACAGTCGAATCAAAAATATACTTCTTTATCCTCTTAGGCGAGTCACGTGTAGAGTAAACTGCAGGCGAGAATCGAGTCGCCGGTGACGTCATATCTAGCGAACGTTTGCCCACCCAGAGTCTGGGAGCGCAAAGGCACTGAGTTTGGCATGGCAGTGAGAAGCGATGCACAGTAGGGAATGTTTAACAAAAGCAAACTATCCCTTTTCTCAGTTCCTGCCCGCGAAGTGAAATTGATTTTTTAGGGGGAGATAGGTGGATGGTTTAGCGTCACCAGCGTTTAGCGTCATTTAGCGTCGTTTAGCGTTTAGCGTCACGGAATAGGTGGATGGTTTAGCGGTTTAGCGTCAGGGGCTGTGTAAACAGGGTATCGCTAAGAAGGGGGAATAATCGGAGGTTGTCTGAGAAGACAGCACCAACGCAGTGATGACAAAAGTATGGACGAACGAAGGCGATTGGTTGGTAAATGTTAAATTACAAACTCCATTTGAAGTAGGCGCTATTGCATATGCATTTTCGACATGCCACTGACTAGAGCGGTCAAAGTGTTTCATGACCTACTGAGCGTTCAGACTGCACATACACACGTGTAGCATCGCAGCATCGAATGTTCAGTGCAACATCAATGGTCCTAACGAGTACTAGCACAGCTGAATTGATGCTACATCCCTTATATTTTATTTTGCATGACACATAAGTGTAAATAATAATATTATCGTTGCCTGAACTATGAAAACAGGAAGTTAACTTTTTTTCACAGATAGCTGTAAGCAAAACGCTGGGACCTATACCGACAAAAAAAAGAGTTGTCGAGGCCACTTACCGCAAGCTTAATGAAGGACACTAGAAGCGATAAATTTGGACTCCATTGCCCGAAAGCAATGAAGGGATTATGAAAGAAGCAGCGCGTGACACTAGATTAGCATATGACACATGTCATGGAAATTAATCAGATGAAACCAATGACGTCCCGCAACCTATTTTCACTTCGGTAATTAAAAATAAGGCAGCACAACTTACGTTACGTCATGAGGCGCTTCGGCCCTCGCTTTTTTCTGATTCTCATCTGTTGTGGAACAGTGTTATATGTTACATTGACCCAGAAATACACTTTACGCAACCTTGTATACTGTAAGCTAAAGATCCTTTCAAACGTACACCTTTTTAATAAAAATTCTGCCTCCGTAGCGATTTCACGGCCTCGACACCACCAGAGTCCGCTGTTACGCAGAGAAGTCATTCTAATATGGAAAGAAAAATTTTTGTCACATTCTTTCTGTGGAACGAAACAATGACAACCATTCCATTCTGTGACGATGGAAGGGCAGCGAAAGCTGAAGACAGTCAAAGCTCTCAAACGAAAAGCAAAGTGCTTTCGTTGCCATTCCATCTTCACAGTGTGGAAAGGTTGTAATTTGTTCGTTCAACATCGCAGGAACATTCTTCGTTGGTGGTCGTTTCGCGCCGGCGCCTTTTACAATCTCGTTGCTGTTCCCTCCGGTGCTCCTCGTAGGCATGTTGTTCTTCGGGTCTACGAACTATACGTGTGGGCCCCATTGATAACGCAGCTGTTTTTAGCGCCGATACCTGTCCTGCTTATATACTGCGATAACCTTGATGTCACGCTGTTTTTCACGACGAGCGTTCTAATCTGTTCCGCATTTTGATATCTGCCTCGCCGCAATGCACCCGTACGAGATCACAGATAAAGCAAACAATGAAACCCATTGTGTATTGGTTTGTTAGAAATCGCGAAGTCCGTTTCTGTTGCTGGACGCCGAAGAAACTACCCCCTTCTGTCAAGAATTACGGTCAACTGTCGAAAAATGCGTGAAATTTACATACTTTAATGCCAAGATGCTGGAGACTCCACAGAATCCAAGTCAAGGTGGGATGAGAATGACTCTGTGCATTTTATAGAGACTCATCGTAATTACATAGTAATTAAATATTCATATATTGAACAGTCAGTCGTGCTACGTTTCTTCATTAAAAATATTGAATCACCCACTCGAATTACATGCGCAGGTTAGTTATTGGGTGCCAGAATTACAAAAAAGGGGAAAAATATTTCGCAATATCTACCGAAACGTCCCACTCCAAACGTCCCGTCAAAGACGGTTATTTTTTCACCAACGTGGTAGCGTGAAGCGATACATTTCACTCGGAAAGTGATATGGGTGCACTTTAGGAAGCAGAATGTTCAACTTAGTGAAAGTTTAATGTTCGTTGTCTATTCCTTGCAGCCACTACACAGTAATGGCAAAAATAAATCGCGCCCACAAACGTGTGCGCCGTGACTGAAGGGGCTACGGAAGGTTAGTCATATACAGCTTTCGCTGTAAAATCGCAGGCATCTACAATTTTGTTACGTTTCATGCTTAGCCATGCGTATCAGCAACTCGATAGCAGCATTTCTTGTAACATGTGAACAACAGCAATAATGAGAGAGAGAGAGAGAAAGAGTGAACTTTAATGAGCATCAGCAGTTCAGTCGGCTGGGCCTAGGCCTCCCACGATGGGACGTCGAGGTCTTGCCTCTTCGCCGCTTCGTAGGCCTGCTGGGTCGCCCAGAGTTGGTCATCGAGATGGGAGCTGCGCAAGGCGGCGTGCCATCTCGACGAGAGGGTCACGGGAATAAGGTCTGGGTATTGATGTTTGCACTCCCATAGCACCTGGGGGAGTGTTACTGATTCAGTTTCACAGACCTTGCACGTCTGGCTCGGGTAGATATCGGGGTATATAGTGTGATAGCGTGTGAGGGAGGGGTATGTATTCGTCTGTAACAGACGAAGGGTGGTTGCCTGTGCCCTGTTTAACTTGCGGTGAGGGGTGGGGAAGGTTCTTCTTGCGAGGTAAAATGACTTCACAAGGTCGTTGTATCTTGTAAGGTGGTCGCGTCCTGCGGGTGCACCTGCACCCTCTCCGGCACGGTTGACTAGTCCTCGTGCTACGGAGTGTGTAACCTCTTTGAGGTTGGTGAGGTGCGGGTGGACAACGCCGGCGTGTGCTGGTATCAAGACGAGGGTGATTTGATTTTCAGGCGCATGCGGGGCTTGTCGTAAGAAACGGAGTGATTGCTGAGAAATATGACCTTTGATGTAGTTGTTGATTGCTGCGCGAGAATCGCTCAGTATGGTGTGACAGGCTGGGTCAAGAGTGGCCAGGGCGATGGCCACTTCCTCGGCCATCTCGGCATTTTTGGTAACGATGCTGGCAGCATGTCAGAGCAAGCCGCCTGCCATGGTAACCGCCGCAAAGCGCCGAACATCTTGGTACTCAGCTGCGTCGACGAAGGTGACGCCCGCGGTGTTGGCATAAGCTTTGATGAGGGAGGTAGCTCGTGCCTTCCTGCGTTCTTTGTTGTAGTCTGGGTGCATGTTTTTCGTAATAGGGTCGGCGCGTATCCATTGCTGAATGTCACGTGGTATTGGGTGTTTGTCTCCATGTTTACGGTGGTAGGTGATATTAAGCTTGTTTAGAATGCTGCGACCCGTTTCCGTTAGGGTAAGCCGCTCTAGTTGGGATCGACGTTGGGCTTCGATTAACTCGTCTAGCGTGTTGTGGATACCTAATTGCAGTAGAAGTTCCGTGCTGGTGTGGTTGGGTAGTCCTAAGGCCTGCTTATAGGCTCCTCGGATGATGATGTCCAGTTTAGTCTTTTCAGCTTTGTAACAGTTGAGAAAGGGCGCAACGTAAGTAATGTGACAGACGGTAAAAGATTGGACAAGGCGGATGAGGCTTTGTTCCTTCATACCCCCTCGCCGGTTGGCCACTCGTTTCAGCAGTCTGGATGTATTAGCGGTCTGTCGAAGGATCTTGGAGATAGCCGTAGAGTTAGCTCCGTTGACTTCAATGGTCATACCAAGAACGCGGATGCTAGGGACCACGGGTATAGGTCTGCCATCCCTCAGGTTGAGCTCTATTTCCTCGTATTGGCGTTTATTCGTGGAGCCCCGCGGGGGGCGTCCACAGAGTGTGGGGCGGTATAGGAGACGCTGCGACTTTTCAGGGGAACAGCGGAGTCCCGTGCCTTCAACATAATTTTCTACGACGTCAATGGCGTCTTGTAGGGCAGTTTCGATTTGGCCGTCACTGCCCTTTGCAGCCCAGATCGTAATGTCGTCGGCGTATATGGTGTGTTCAATGCCGTCGAGTTTTTGTAGTTCTTGTGCTAATCCAAGCATAAGCACATTAAACAGTATTCGGGAAATGACAGAGCCTTGCGGTGTGCCCATGCTGCCGAGGGAGAGTTCCTCCGATCGAATGTCTCCGACCGACAGGAAAGCCTTCCGATTGGATAGAGAGCGTAAACTTTTTTTTCAAATCAATAAGATTTTAGTCCGGCGTATTTTTAGTGGGTCTGGGCACCCACCACGGACGCGGTTCCGAGACCTTGTCTCGAAGCGGCTTCCTCGGCTCGCTGGACGGCCCAGAGTTGTGCTGTCAGGTTCGAGCTGAGCAGTGCGGTCTTCCAGCGCGAGAGGAAGCTGGCGGTGGAAGAGATGGAGGGGTTGGCACTGCCCGAGTTGTTTGTGAAGTGCTGACATTCCCATAACATGTGATTAAGTGTGGCAACCTCGTCACACGATGTGCATCTGTTTGTAGTGTACATGTCTGGATACATGGCGTGCATGAGTCGGGGGTTTCTGTAAGAATCCGTCTGTAATTATCTGAAGTGTACTGCTTGCGCCCTGTCTAACCTAGCGTGAGGAAATGGGTACACGCGTCTTTGTAACTGGTAGTGTGTCGTGATGTCGTGGAACCTGGTCATAAGATTCTCCCACGCCCAGATGTTTGCAGTACCCCGCGGGGGCTCTTCCTCCGATGATGCTCGGTGAATGAGGCCTCGAGCAATGCGGTGAGCCGCTTCGTTGGGGATGCTCAATCCAGTGTGTGCCGGAATCCATAGCAAATGCCTTCGGTTATCGAAGTCGGCCTTTCCCTGATGTATGGGATGTCGCTGGAGTATGTGATACGCCTCTTGCGAGATGCGCCCATTAGCAAAATTGCGAATTACCGTTTGCAAATCGAAGATCACGTATGTCGCTTTGGTTTGTGTGAGGGCCAGTGCTATGGCCGCTTCCACTGCCGCTTCGGCATGTGCCGTGTTCACGGTGACGCTCGTGAGGTGGTTGCCTCGGTGGCTAGTAACTGCCGCCACGAAACTCTTCCTGTCTGTAATGAATTTAAAAATTAACTATTACCCCGAGTAGTGACATGAAACAAGAATATGCAAATATGAAACGCAAAGCCCACAGGATTGCAAACAGTCCTGTGTGCTTTGCGCTTCATACTTGCATATTCTTATTTCATGTCACTACTCCGGATAATCGTTAATTGTTCATTATTGCTGTTGTTCAGATGTTAAAAGAAATCGGTTAGTTTTAGCGATTCGCAAGCCGCTCTCACATTGAAACAAAGCAACAAGAAAAATTCTTTGAACACTGCTATTATATGAGAAGCTCGAAGAACATACAAAAGCAAGCGCAATTGAATCATGTAATTGCCTTTCAGTAGATACCCGGGCACTCCAATATTCCTGGTAACACTGCAGCGGAAGCAGCTGCGAATCGGGCGCACAATAACGCAGAGACAACCAATCTTCCCCTATTGCTTAGTGAAGTCCGTGTGCTCCTGACACAGATTTTCTATCGTCTCAGCAAAACTACCTGGTTTGATGAGGAATCTAAAAACTCGGATTTATACTTTATGGACCCATGCATACAAATCTATAAATTCCGGAAAATCTAAGAGAAAACAGAAAATTTGAAACATTGGTGCACCGCCTGCGGCTTGGTACTGCATTTGCGAGACATTTCTTATACCGGATAAAACGTGCCTCTAGTCCGCAGTGTTCTTGTGGTGATCCAGACGAAGATGTGTATTATCTCCTTCTCGAGCGCACTAACTACAATCCACCACGAAGGGGATTGCAAGCAAATTTATTGCGTTTAGACAGAAGACCATTCACTCTAAAAAAGATACTTGGTCCATGGCTAACTGCGGGCCTTCAGAAAAGAGAACTTCTTGCTTTGAAGAAGCTTATCGAGGACATCAACATTTTGGGGAAATATTAAGTTTCAGTTGATACTAACAAGCTAAATGAGTGATATACAGGTTGTTCTGGGTTATCAATTGATCTATACGGTGATCGTAATTTTCATGCAATGAGTAATTGTGTTCTCTGCTTGCAGTGTAATTACATGTGTTGTGTATTTGACTATTCAAAATATCTGTCTTTATATACGCGAATGTGTACTGAAGTCATGCACAAAACATTGCCATTCATGTACTGTTAGACTGTATTGTTTTCATTTATCTGGTGTGCTACTAAGTGCCATATTTTGTGTCATTATTCTCCCTTTTTACGCATATTTGTTTCCTTTATTAAGCGACAAGGAGTAGCCGGTGCCGCGATAAAGGCACCAACCTCTCCTAATATTCATTTTCATAAAAAAAAATGCAAGTTGCACCCATAATGGAGGCACAAAGGTTGCAAGCGTATAATAGGCAGCCGCAAATGGCCTGTATGTTCCAAGCACAGAAGGAATCTGAATTTCAGTAAGTATTTCTTCACAGCATGTGCAGTTTGGACATATTGAAAGCAAACAACTCCTGATGTAAACTACTACTATTCGTCATTTTATCTCCTCTGTATATACTATTACTGGTGCCTCATAACTATGTTAGTGTAGAGCAGAGCAAATTGATATTTTGGTGACTTATAAGCTGTATGCGTTCATCCGCGTATACGCATTCAAAATTTATTTTTCTGTTACTTCTCTTTCTACTTGTTTTTTTTTTTGAGCTATGTGGAATAATTTGTTTTTCTTGTAGGAGTGGTATAATATTTCATTATACTTGTTTTCTTCTCTCTTGGGTAAATATTTCTCATACATGCACGTTTGAGAAAAATATTTGCGTAATTTTCGAAACAGAAGCGTTTCATTGCCAGGTATCCAACCAGTTTTATGAACGAACGTGTAATGAACTGACCAATCAATCGATCATTCCTTTATTTTTCTAACAGTTGGATGTATTTCAGGTGAGAATCGGCTGCAAACCACTTTGAAGTGCTGGAGGACCTACGTACGTGGCAGCGGTTTTACAGGTCAGGTGTGTACAAATGTACACGAAGCCAGTACAGTAATAAGGAAAGTCAATAAAAGGAATATAGTATTGAAGAGAGGAATAGTTATTCCAGTTTTTCGGGATTTAGCGCATCTCATAAAAAGCGAAGGAAACAAGACTAAACAGGAGACAAGGATTTAGCGCCCCTCTGCCTCCTGTTTTTTCAAGTCGGTCTAATTGCTTCCTTTATTTTTTATGAGATGTCTTCATTCATGAAAACGTTATGGAACACCAACTAGCCCTAATTGTCACCTTTGCGAATTATTACAAATAAGATGTAGGCAATAATTCAATGAATGCATACATACAGAAATGTTTAGTGCAAGGGAACGCAAAATACTAAACGTGAGCACAAATCACAAAATAACGCAAGTAACAATCAACACAATGTGTTTCAGCAGGTTGGTGCGACATGTTGGAAGTGTAAATAGCTTGAAAAGGCGAAAACAGAGAGACACGTACACATATGACTAGCGATGATCCTATGTGAATAGTTCTCTCTGTCTTAATTTTTCCGCGCGGCTTAACTTGCAACTTAAAATGTACAACTTCTGATCGTTGAAACATTAGACTACAATCACGAAGAGTACTTCGGCGAAGGGTCTTTTAAACAGCCTAACAATATTTTCGCATTGATTCCCTACAGGTAAACATAAATTTTCCACGCCCTCGCCCCTTGCATGCCACACAATTTAACTCCAAATAACTGGCACCCTGCATCCACCGTAGGTTGCCGTCAGGGCTTTAGTAAAGAGCACCACATTTAGTGGATATTTCGTCCGTGGCGAATGGTATGGTCTGGAGGAGAAATGCTGGATGCATCATGTTCAGCATGAAAAGAGACAGAGATAATTATTTCTTTCATTCCGGCCCGCTGTCCGGGGCTACTGGGCGTTTGGGTGGCGGTGAGAGGCTGCAGGAAACGGGGATGGAGTTGCGACGTTGGTAGCGTCGACTCTTGATTGGACTTGGTCCGCTTCTTGTGGTACTACGAACCCAAGCGCCGTTGTAAGCTCCGTTAACGCGGTCACATTGGGTGGTGTTGGGTGAGCGAGCCACTCCCCTAGTGTGTGGGGTCTTTTTGGTAGAGTCCTAAGTATAGAGTGAAGTGCGTGTTGACTTCCCGGGCAGTCCCAGAGTGCATGGGGTGTATTGGGGTATCCTCCGCACTGTGTGCATTTGGCGGAGCCGTCTTTTCCAGCTATGTAGTGCGGTATGTTGTCTGTGGGCAGACAGTGCGTTTGGGCTTGACGCCAAGTGGCAGCGGCCTCGCGTGTAGTGGAGTGCAGTGGAGCTGGGAGAGTAGTTTCTTCTTCATGACATTCCTCTATTGTTAGGATTGCTTCAGTTATTGCCACTATTTTAGCTGTTGCTTGACTTGGGAGGCCTATGTGCAGGCTTTGGGTATACGCATTGGTCGCGGCGTTGTATGTCGCCTTGCGGTGTGTTGTGGGGTCCGTACCCGGGAGATGCGTCTGTGTAATGCACAGTTGTATCCGGGGGGTTATGTTGTGTGTGTTTTGCGCGCGCTTGTCTTCTTCCTTGGTCAGTTTGCGGGTCCATGTTGCGGGGGATTGGCAGTGTGTAAATGTTGTGACGCGCTTGCCACGTGGAGGTGGCAGCGTTATTTGAGGCTTTTCTTGAGAATGTCCAAGATCTTTAAGCAGCGCTTCACCTTGGTGTGATCGATTCAATCTATTTATTTGGGATTATGTGTGGGTGTCTAATAGTTTGCTAAGGTTTGGAAGTAGCTTGGTTTGGCTTACATTGTGATTTAGCGCGTATCTTGCAAGTGCTCAAGTGATTTTGCGAGTTGCCTGTACAGGTTATCGAGTTTCATGCGCTGCGTTTTTGTAAGGTGAAGGTATGGTAGCTGGTATAGTATGGTGGGTACTGCAAATGCTGTGACTATTCTGCATCGATGGTGCTCGCGAATTTATTAGTTTCGCTGTGAAATACGCTAATGCAGTCGTTTGAGTTGAGAAGTTTTTTTGTATAGTTTATTGCATCCAAGTGCCCGCCTTGCCATCATCTTGGATGTGGAATCCAAGAATGCGTATTGTTTTCCGTCTTGGAATTGGTTCATTTTCAATTCGGAGATGGATGAGGTTGCGATAGAGGTTTGTTGGGTAACCTCTTTGGTTGGTAACTACGATATATTGTGTTTTTTCAGTTGAGAGAGAAAGACCAATTTCTTTGAGATGGGAGTGTATGACGTTGATACATCGTACTGTGCATTCGATGTCACCTGGAGACCCTGCAGGTGCCCAGAGTATACTGTCGTCTGCGTAGACACCGTATTCTAGATGGGGTACGTTTTGCAGCTGCGTGCTGACACTGTCCAAGGCCATGGAAAAGAGAATTGGGGATAATATCGATTCCTGAGGGAGTCCCCACGTGAGAAAATGCTTCTGCTGTTCATTTCCATTTACCTTGACGCTGACTATGCGATCGTGAAGAAAGTTGTGTATGTATTGTGTCATGCGCGAGCATTATTTAAGTCTTCAGAGGCCCTCTTGTACAGCAGTGCGGGTGACATTGTCGAAGGCGCCCTTGACATCAAGTCCTACCACTGCTCTGAGTTGGCTGGTACTTTCTGTGGTATACACATCTTGGTATATCATGTGCATAGCGTTTTGTGCGTTCATATGAGGGCGGCAGCCTATGACTCTCGGGTCTGATGTTTGGTCTCGTTCCTGGAGCCAGTGAATGCGTGCTAGAACCATATTTTCCACGGCTTTGTCTGCGCATGAGGTCAGTGTTATAGGTCGGAAGTGTTTTGGCTTGATGGGTGATTTGCTAGGTTAGGGGATCGGTATAACAGAGGCGTGTTTCCAGCTTGGTGGAATCTTGCCTGCTTCACAAACTGTGTTTATATATTCGAGAAGTCCTTTCTGTTATTTCGGCGGTAGATTTCCAAGCATCTTTGTTAGTGATGCCGTCTGTACCTGAGGTTGTGTTGCGTTTAGTGTTGTTAATTCCCGTGAGAAACTCTCGCATTGTGAACAGTGCATCTGCCTCGTGTGCTACGTGGTTTGGTTGGGCTTGTAAGTGTGGTGTTTTTGGCTGTGAGGTGGCTTGTCGGAAAGAGTACGTCTGCGAACTGTTTGACCAGCTATTCATCCGTTATGTTATGAGCGAGATAGATTGCGGCAAGATAGTTTTTTTCGTGGGGGTTGCCCCAGAAGCCTGCGAGAACGTGTCCATGGATTTTTCGTGTGTAGTTATTCACCTGCCTGTTCACATGTGTGTATCCAGTTGGAGGTGGCGAGGCTATCGGCACATGTTTGAGCTTCTTCTGCGAGTTCCTGTATGCGTTCTTGTAGTTGCTTGTGTTTATTTCTTATCCAGTGTTTCCCTATTTTGTGTCGTTTGTCCCAAAGGGTGAGAATATGCCCATCTACTTCGGGAAGGTCTTTTGTCCGTTGTATGGCGGTGGTACATTTGGTGTAGGATAAGGTTACGTTCTACGTCCACTCATCCCACGTGGATGATGTAAGGTTTCCAAGAGCAGCTCAGAATTTTGCCCAGTCCGTTAGTGCAGTAGGGCCAATTGGGCATCCATTGACGCTTGTGCGTTTGCGTTTCTTTTTTGGTATTGTGATGCTTGTAGTGATGATGCAGTGGTCACTACCGAGTGTTTCCTTCGTGTTTTCCCATATCGGTTCGCGTGTTATTCATGCCCAGGTGAAGTCTGGGTTGGTGTCGCGTTCTACCGAGTTTCCTGTGCGCGTGTGTTGAGTGATGTCATTAGTTGGGTTGAAGTAAAATTTTTCTGGGAGAAGTAGGAGTTGTATTCCATTGGGTTTGTTAAAGCGGTAGCCCCATTCTATGTGTTGGCTATTGAAGTCTCCTAACCAGATGGTGTCATGTTTACTGTAATTGTTGAGGTGTTTGCGCCATTGTGAACCATACCTCAGTGTTTTTGGGGAGCGATAGGTGTTTATTACGTCTAGATTGTACGTTGCGTGGAAGCTGCTGCGTGTGTGTACAGTTTCTTTTGTGACCGTGTTGATGGAGTCTGTTGAAATTTGGGTCTTAGTGTGCTTGTTCGCTACAAGAGTGATTGTCATAGTGGGCGTGTGAGTCGACGGTGCTGCTTCCTTCACGAGAAATCGTTTTTTATTTAGTTTTTGTGTAATGCTTGGGTTTCAGTAGGTAGTGTATCCTGGAAGGGTTATTGGGCCTAATGCTTACTGCAGGTTGATAACTTCTGGCTTGTGTGCGGCTGTGAGAATGAATTGAGCAAAGTTGTTCTTTTTGCTACGAACGCCTCTACAGTTCCATTGCCAGATTGTTATTTGGGGTGACGCGTGACTTGAGCTTGAGTTTAATGTGTTGGGGGCGTCCCTGTTTTAGGGCTGGCCATATTCGTGTGGGGGGATTCACTGCCAGTGTCGTGTGCGGCCTTCTTGCGGGGGCCTTTGGTTGGTGTAGTGTCTGTCCGCTTGCGAAGACGTAATTGTTGTGTTTCGAGTGCATGTATAGATTGCTGCATGCTTTCTACAGTACGTCTCAGAGTATTAATGCTCTCTACTAGCATATTCATTTGTGGAGTTAGTTTGGCATAAGGTTGCTCTGAGCGCGAAGTCAGTTGTTCTACGCTCACTGTGAGTTGGTTTGTGATCAGTTCATGTGCGCGATCACGGTCGCGTTCGCATTCATCTGCGTTGTTGAGTCTGCGTAAGATGTCAGTAATGTATCTGGGAATATGGCTGTCGTGTGGTGTCGAAGTGGCTGACTGACTTACTTGCATGAGTTGTGGCCTGGACGGTTAGTCGGTAGGGCGGTCCTCACTTCTGTCTTTGGATGATCCTTCTTGCATGGCTGATTGGTCCAGTTGTCGAGTGGACGTCGGCCCGTTTTTGAATGGCTGTTGTGGTCCGCGGTTTTCGATGTTTGAGGCTGTACGATGTTCCCCTTCCGGGGGCTTGAGCTTTGTGGTCCGGGCGGCCATGGCATAAGTTTGTCGTATTGTTTGCTTCGTTCTGCTTGTTTTGGGATATTGTCCTATGCCTGCGGGTCCACTTCTATGGATTGGTTGATTTGTTCTGTTTCTTCGAGTGCTGTGAAGCGGTTGTGCGTGGTGATGTGGGGGAAACACTCTTCTGTATTGTGCGGCGGCTGTTCTCCCTTCGCCTGCAATTGAATTCGCTTGGGCTTTGTTGTAGAAGATTCTGGATGATCTCTCCTGTAGGCAGCTGTTTGAGTGGCCTTGTCGGCAGCTTGTTCCTTTGGCCAGGTGGGATCTCGGGGGCTGTGTGTGCCTTAACAATTTATGCATTTCATGTCATAGTTGTGGGGTGTGTATATAGGGACAATTCCCGGGGGAAATTGGATGCCGCATCCCTCACATGCAATGTAGTCTTGTGCTGTGGGGCAGATATCGATTCAGTGTCCTATGATGTGAAATAATGCGCACTGTATCGTATCAGGCCTATAGGGAGCCACCGATGTGACTCCCCGTCCCACCAGTGCGACGTGCGGGAGCTTTGGGTCTCTTACTGTGACCAGGACGCAGTCACTCTTACCGAGGCGTCGTGTTCTGAGAAGTTCTGCATCCCTGACGGTGATGTACGCGGTAATTTTGCCGTCCGGGATTTCTATTGGTAGTCCTCGCACTACTCCACGAGCGTTTCCTGCTTCCCTGGCTTTGTAAGCTGTGGCTCGGTGTTCGGTCCGTTGTGAGTGACTGTTTGCAAAACGAGGATTTTCATCAGCGTTGATTCTCGCTTGTGGAAGCGATTATGAAGTTTTGGGTGCGCCTGATGTGGATGCCGAGGTCCTGGACTTCTGATGGAGTCAATGCGGCGACCGTGACTATATCGTTTGTTAGGTGGAACGCTGATGCGGTAGCTAGGTTGATGCGGTTTCTGAGACGGAGGACAATGTTCTGTGATTGTTGCGTGTATTTGATCGAAGTGACCAATGTCAATGGAGTTGCGGATTCTTCGGTGTCGCCCGCAGGCTCGTACGTGTCCATGCTGTGCACTGACTGGCCGGGCCTACCGAGCCGTGGTGTCGTTTTACCTAGCTGCTTTTGCGAACGCCGTGATCAGCGATGTGGCCTCGTTGGCCAGAGCATGGTGCGGATCGTCGAGGTACTCACTCAGGTGATGCTTTGGGTGGCGCGGTGTCCGCTCCAGCGTTTTCGGTGGGGTCTCTTGTTTGCTCCGATTAACTTCGATGAAAATGCAGGGCGCTGGAGAGCCGTAGCCGGCAGGGTATTGAGGCCAGCCGTTCCGTGCGCGGTGCATCGGGGGTTCCCGGATGGGGGCAGCGGGTCGTGCCGAAGTACGTGCCCTGGAGCGGCAGTTAGGCACGTCTGAGCTCGACGAGCGCGCGTGGTGTTCTCCCAGCATGAAGAAAATTCATAAAACGCCCACCTGTGTTGATTTGGACGGCCTGTTTAGACAACTTGAGGGCGCACTTCGGTTTGATGACTAGGTAACCACTACCTGAAGCGTCTTTGCAGCAACTTGGAGGCTTAATTAATTCTTATCTTTCCATCTCCAATTGAGAACGGTTCGTGGACATGCTCAAGCAGCCGGCGAGGTAAAGCGCGCGCTGTAGCACGTTTTTGTTATTGTAACTGCTAGAGGACAACACTGACCTCTCTCCATATATATTGTCACGTGGTGGTGACGTAGAAGAACACAGTAGCAATACTGTGAACGAGAAAACTAACTTTTATTGGGCGAACTTGTGCCCACAAAACAGGCTACACTTATAGCACAACGAAAGCGGCGAACACAGTCGGCGATCGTCGGAAATCTGATTAGCGGGTCAAGCGCGTCGGCTTTTATAGATCAGTCGTCGAATGTTCCAGATTAACTGATGGGACCCGCGTGTCTTCCACAAAGTTCTACACCATTCGTGTCACGCGATGAAATCTGATAACACAAGGTTCGGCGACAACAGACACGCGGATAGAAGCGTCGATAACTTTCCAGAAACGTCGGATACATGCAGGCGCGTCCCTCGCTGTGCGATTACAGTTGTTAAGCGGCGAAACGTGGTTGCCCGATAAAGATAAGTACACGTGTCATTACCCCCCTCTTAAAAAGCATCGACCCGATGCTGCTAACAAACGAAAGTAACAAAGAAAAGCACTCGTAGCAAAGAAAACAACAAACTAAGGAAGTTCATCAGCGTCCGTAAAATGGTTTAAGGCGCACCACGTGTACCACTTCAGATCGTGCGCGGCGCCGCTGTGAGTGCGAAATGCCGTCTGGCACGACCTCATAGTCCAGTGCGCCAATACGTCGGATGACCTTGTAGGGTCCGAAATAGCGTCGCAGCAGCTTCTCACTGAGTCCTCGCCGGCGTATCGGGGTCCATACCCAAACACGGTCGCCGGGCTGGTACTCGACGAAGCGTCGTCGGAGGTTGTAGTGTCGGCTGTCGGTACGCTGCTGGGTCTTGATCCGTAGGCGGGCGAGCTGTCGGGCTTCTTCGGCGCGCTGGAGATAGGTAGCGACGTCAAGATTCTCCTCGTCAGTGACGTGCGGCAGCATGGCGTCGAGCGTCGTCGTCGGGTTCCTGCCGTAAACCAACTTGAATGGCGTGATCTGTGTAGTTTCTTGCACCGCCGTGTTGTAGGCGAAGGTGACATACGGCAGGACCGCGTCCCACGTCTTGTGCTCGACGTCGACGTACATTGCTAGCATGTCGGCGAGGGTCTTGTTCAGGCGCTCCGTGAGACCATTCGTCTGCGGATGGTAGGCAGTTGTCCTCCTGTGGCTCGTCTGGCTGTACTGCAGAATGGCTTCGGTGAGCTCTGCTGTAAAAGCCGTTCCTCTGTCGGTGATGAGGACTTCTGGGGCACCATGTCGCAGCAGGATGTTCTCGACGAAAAATTTCGCCACTTCGGCTGCGCTGCCTTTTGGTAGAGCTTTGGTTTCAGCAAAGCGGGTGAGATAGTCCGTCGCCACGATGATCCACTTATTCCTGGATGTTGACATCGGAAACGGCCCCAACAAATCCATCCCAATCTGCTGGAATGGTCGACGAGGAGGTTCGATCGGCTGTAGTAATCCTGCTGGCCTTGTCGGTGGTGTCTTGCGTCGTTGACAGTCTCTGCATGTCTTGACGTAACGGGCGACGTCGGCGGTCAGACGCGGCCAGTAATACTTTTCCTGTATCCTCGACAGCGTCCGGGAGAACCCGAGATGCCCAGCGGTTGGATCGTCGTGTAGGGCGTGCAGTATTTCTGAACGGAGCGCTGATGGCACCACAAGAAGGTAGCTGGCGTGGACTGGTGAGAAGTTCTTCTTCACGAGCAGGTTGTTTCGTAGCGTGAACGAAGACAACACGCGCTTAAATGCCCTAGGGACAACGTCGGTGTTCCCTTTCAAATACTCGACGAGGCCTTTTAGCTCCGGGTCTGCTCGTTGCTGTTTAGTGAAGTCTTCCGCGTTTATTATCCCAAGGAAGGCGTCGTCGTCCACGTCGTCTTGCGGCGGGGGATCGATTGGGGCGCGTGATAAGCAGTCGGCGTCGGAGTGTTTTCTTCCGGACTTGTATATTACCGTTACGTCATATTCTTGTAGTCTGAGGCTCCACCGCGCCAGCCGTCCTGAAGGGTCCTTTAAGTTAGCTAGCCAACACAACGCGTGGTGGTCGCTGACGACTTTGAATGGCCTGCCATAGAGGTAAGGGCGGAATTTAGCTGTAGCCCAAATGATGGCGAGGCATTCCTTTTCAGTCGTAGAATAATTGCTTTCCGCTTTTGACAGCGACCGGCTAGCATACGATATCACCCGTTCAAGTCCATCTTTCCTCTGGACTAGGACGGCACCGAGGCCTAGGCTACTGGCGTCAGTGTGGATTTCAGTATCGGCGTCCTCGTCGAAGTGTGCAAGTACCGGCGGCGTCTGCATGCGTCGTTTGAGTTCTTGAAATGCGTCGGCCTGCGGCGTTTCCCAATTGAACTCGACATCAGATTTCGTTAGATGTGTTAGCGGCTCCGCGATGCGCGAAAAGTCCTTGACAAAGCGCCTATAGTAGGCACACATGCCAAGGAATCTGCGCACTGCCTTCTTGTCGATTGGCTGCGGGAACTTTGCGATGGCAGCTGTCTTCTGCGGGTCGGGGCGCACTCCAGATTTGCTGATGACATGGCCTAGGAATAGAAGCTCATCGTAAGCGAAGCGACACTTTTCCGGCTTCAGGGTGAGCCCTGATGACTTGATGGCCTCTAATATTGTCGCAAGCCGCTTAAGGTGATCGTCGAAATTTCCGGCGAAGACGACGACGTCATCCAAGTAAACAAGACAGGTCTGCCACTTCAATCCTGCTAAAACCGTGTCCATCACGCGCTGGAACGTTGCAGGCGCCGAGCACAGTCCAAATGGCATAACCTTGAATTCATAGAGGCCGTCTGGCGTGATGAAGGCGGTCTTTTCGCGATCCCTTTCGTCGACTTCTATTTGCCAGTAGCCAGACTTGAGGTCCATCGATGAGAAGTAATTAGCATTGCAGAGCCGATCTAATGCGTCGTCTATCCGTGGGAGGGGGTATACGTCTTTCTTCGTGATTTTGTTCAGCCGACGATAATCGACGCAGAAACGTAGGGTTCCGTCCTTTTTCTTCACTAAAACAACTGGAGACGCCCACGGGCTTTTCGACGGCTGGATGATGTTGTCGCGCAGCATTTCGTCGACTTGTTGTCTTATAGCTTCGCGTTCTCGCGTCGAAACTCGGTAAGGGCTCTGGCGTAGTGGTCGAGCGCTCTCTTCGGTGATTATGCGATGCTTTGCGACTGGTGTTTGTCGAATCCTTGATGACGTCGAAAAGCAGTCTTTGTATCGTCGAAGCAGACTTCTGAGCTGTTGCTGCTTAATCACGGGGAGACTTGGATTTATGTTGAAGTCTGGCTCGGGAACTGCGGTCGTCGGGGTAGATGCAACAGAATCCGACAGGACAAAGGCATCGCTGGTTTCCTGTATTTCCTCGATGAATGCGATCGTCGTGCCCTTGTTGATGTGCTTGAACTCCTGGCTGAAGTTTGTCAGCAACACTCTCGTGTTTCCTCCATGCAGTCGAGCGATCCCTCTTGCGACGCAAATTTCACGGTCGAGTAGTAGACGTTGGTCGCCTTCGATGACGCCTTCTACGTCAGCGGGTGTTTCGGTGCCGACCGAAATAACGATGCTGGAGCGAGGCGGGATGCTCACTTGATCTTCGAGCACACTCAAGGCGTGGTGACTACAAGGGCTCTCCGATGGTATAGCTTGATCTTCCGACAGCGTTATTGACTGCGACTTCAGGTCGATGATTGCGCCGTGTTGGTTCAGGAAGTCCATGCCGAGAATGACGTCTCGTGAACACTGTTGCAGGATAACGAAGGTGGCAGGGTAAGTCCGGTCATGAATGGTAATTCTTGCCGTGCAGACTCCAGTCGGCGTAATGAGGTGTCCTCCAGCGGTCCGAATTTGGGGGCCCTCCCATACAGTCCTAACCTTCTTCAACTGGGCGGCGATGTGTCCACTCATTACGGAGTAATCGGCCCCTGTGTCGACTAAGGCAGTGACTGCGTGGCCGTCGAGAAGCACGTCAAGGTCGGTGGTTCTTTGTCTGGCGTTGCAGTTAGGTCGTGGCGTCGGATCACGGCTGCGTCGTGTTGAACTGAAGCTGGAACGTCGCTTCGTCAAGTCGTCTTTCGTCGGTGTAGTCTTGGCTTCCTGACTTCGTCGGGACGGCGGCGTGTCGTCATTAGGTCGTCGAGATGGTTTCTTCGTCGTCTTCGTCGGCGGCGGAGGATCTTCGTCAGTTCGACGAACAGCAACCGCACCTCCATCGGTTGCTGCTTTTAGTTTTCCGGATATGGGCTCGCAGAGCGGCCCCGGGCTGGGCCGGTGTATGGTCGGTGCTGCGGCGACAGGTAGCGGCCTGGTGACGGCGAACGGGACGGTCGTCGAGGGCTCCACTGAGTAGCGGCGAGGTAGTCGGCGATGTCGCGAGGGCGTTCACCTTCCCTCGGGCGCTGTGCGTTCACGGCGAAGCCTCGCAATCCCAGGTCGCGGTATGGGCATCGGCGGTACACGTGGCCGGCTTCGCCGCAGTGGTAGCAGAGCGGGCGGTGGTCGGGGGCGCGCCAAATGTCCGTCTTCCTCGCGTAGGTGCGCTGGGCGACGGGTGGGCGTACTGGCGGCGGCGGCGGTGGACGACGGAATTGTGGCGTTACAGGGCCCTGGCGTTGTCGCGGAGGGGGAGCTTGACGGCGTGCGACGGCGGCGTAAGTCATCGCTTCTGGCTGGGGCTGCGGTAATTGTGGTTGCACCTCAGGAACTCCTAGCGATCGGTGCACCTCTTCTTTCACGATGTCGGCGATCGAGGCCACTTGAGGCTGCGACGATGGCAAGACCTTGCGCAGTTCTTCGCGCACGATGGCCCTGATGGTCTCGCATAAATCGTCCGTGGCCAGTGATTGAATTCCGGAGTAGTTTGTTGGCTTGGTGCGTCGGTCAAATTGCCGGTTCCGCAATTCCAGTGTCTTCTCGATGCTCGTCGCCTCACGAAGAAACTCGTCGACGGTCTTCGGTGGGCTTCTTACCATGCCGGCGAAAAGTTCCTCCTTTACACCACGCATCAGTAGACGTACTTTCTTCTCCTCGGACATTTCTGGGTCGGCGTGGCGGAACAGACGGCTCATTTCCTCAGTGAAAATCGCGATCGTCTCATTCGGCAGCTGCGCTCTTGTCTCCAGTAGAGCTTGGGCTCGCTCTTTTCGCACGACGCTTTGAAACGTTTGCAGGAAGCCGCTTCGGAAGAGGTCCCACGTCGTCAAGGTGGCTTCTCGATTCTCGAACCACGTCTTGGCGGCGTCCTCCAATGCGAAATAGACATGTCGTAGCTTGTCGTCGCTTGCCCAGTTGTTAAACGTAGCGACCCTCTCATACGTTTCCAGCCAGGTTTCCGGGTCCTCAAATGTGGAACCGCGGAACGTTGGTGGTTCCCTGGGCCGCTGCAGCACGATGGGGGACGCTGGGGCTGCCATTGCGGTTGCCTTGGCCACAATCTTCTTGGTCTTCTCAGGTAGAAGTCCGTGCTCCGGGGGCAGCTGTTGAAGACGGCGGCTTGCTCGGTGGTCCGGGACTACGTTGGTGTTCTGTTTGTGGTCTGGGCTGGGATCACAGCTTGTCGGGGGCGTCCTGTACATGGACGAAAAGCACCTCCACCAGATGTCACGTGGTGGTGACGTAGAAGAACACAGTAGCAATACTGTGAACGAGAAAACTAACTTTTATTGGGCGAACTTGTGCCCACAAAACAGGCTACACTTATAGCACAACGAAAGCGGCGAACACAGTCGGCGATCGTCGGAAATCTGATTAGCGGGTCAAGCGCGTCGGCTTTTATAGATCAGTCGTCGAATGTTCCAGATTAACTGATGGGACCCGCGTGTCTTCCACAAAGTTCTACACCATTCGTGTCACGCGATGAAATCTGATAACACAAGGTTCGGCGACAACAGACACGCGGATAGAAGCGTCGATAACGATAAAAAGCGGCGAAACGTGGTTGCCCGATAAAGATAAGTACACGTGTCATTATATATATATATATATATATATATATATATAACCTAAGAAGCCAGCAAACGCTGACACCAAGGACAACATAGGGGAAATTGTGTGTAAGAAACAACATAAAGAAAGGCTAATTTAATGGAAATGAAAGTGGAGGAAAAGACAACTAGCCGCAGGTGGGGAACGATCCCACATCCTTCGTGATCCCATAACCTTCGGCTATGCGGCCAGCCTGTCGTAAACTGTGAGGATAATTGTCGTCGTATTGTCTGTATTTAATGAAATTCGATAATTACCTTTTTATTTACTGCAGTTAGCATATATGTTTATATTGAAACCTCAGAGGTGGTGCGATTTGGTGACTCTTCCATTTTCTACAATTTTAGTAACGAGCTTGGGTTCTGAGGTATGCACGTCTGAAATTCCAGTCCAAGCCGTCTAATTACGCATGCGAGGCCCCTCTCTATTGTGAAGCAGCTGTTGCTTATGGCGCTCCGTCTGACAAGAGTGTGCGGTGATAGGTGACGGTGATTACTTTTCGTTCTCGGCCAGCGTTTCCATTCTTGACCAGCGAAACCGAAGAATGGCTGTGCGGGCGACGTGAGACGAGCCATGTCTCGTTGAGCAATTGCTAGTAGAGTGGGTGACAACATGCCGTGCCGCTTAAGACTTCTTATGCACTCAAGTGCAGTGATACTGCTCTTCTTTTTTTATAATAATAGAAGCTTTGCTTGCAGAATGATTGACATTAATGCCATCTCGCAGCATAAAGCGACAGCGTCAGCTGCCATACAGCACATTATTAACCACTAAAGTTTCAAGGGTGCCTTGCACATGCGCAAAGAGAACTTACGACCCTGCATTGTCAGCGCTTAAGAAACGCGGGTTAATGGCCCGTATTCCCTATGTCACCTTTTTAAAATTAGAACGAATCTCCCAGTCCTCATGACAGAGCATGAAATTCTGTCCATGTAGTCAAATTCATAGTTATTTAGTTACACAGTGCTCCGATTCCGGCTTTACTTCGGAAGAGGTGGGAATAAAAGAACAACAACAACAAAAAAGAAAACAAGTACAGTGTAAATTTATGGCCTACATACAAACAAAAAATACAAACATTATAGAAATTTGCTTCAAATATAGCCTTACTTGCACAATATTAGTTTCGAGTGATATGAAATCTTACTCAACTTAGAATTATGACAATCGCCATAAAACCAACGGTTTAAAAATGTTCGAGATGCTTGCCTTACGCCGCAACACACAACTTGAACCACTCTCGCGCCGAGTCGACAACTTTGCGCAGCATTTCCTGGTCGATGCTACTACAGGCAGTAACTATTCTCATATTCGTGTCGTTGACATCGGTATAGGCTCAACTGCGCAAACGCGATCTTTCACGTAGCGCCACAAAAAGAAGTCCAGTGGAGAGAGATGAGGGGATTCTCGGCGGCCGAAACGTCTCTCCTTCGCGTCCAATCCGCTGCCGTGGAAAGTTACAGTTTAACCATTTCTTTGCAGTGGAGGAGAAATGTGGTGGGGCCCCGTCATGGTGGAACCAAGCTTGCCGCAGTTCGTTGAGAGCGAGACTCGAAGCAAATTTATCGCCGACGCCAGCAAGAATTTCGTGCGCATAATTCTTTCCATCGAGGTTCCCTTCAAAGTAGTGAGGGCCAATGATTCTGTCCCTAATTATGCCGCACCATACATTTAGACCCCAGCGAATTTGGTGGTTGTGTTTCCGCAGCCAGTGAGGTTTTCCTTACGACGAGTAGTGAGAATTGTGAATGTTCACCGTGCTGTTCCTGCAAAATCGAGCCTCATCAGTCCAAATCAACCTTTGTACGAAATCCGTATCTTGGTCAATATTTATTAGGGCCAAATTCCAAAGTCTGGCCGCTTTTCAAAGTCTGCCTCGCTTAGGTCCTGATGAAGACTCACATGGTGTGGGTGAAATTCGTGCTTTTTTAGAACGTTGTGCACTGTTCCCACGCGTTTCCCGCATTGTTTAGAAATCTCACTGATGCTTACATATGGCATTGCGTGCAAGCAGGCAAGGACGTCAATTTCAAAGTCCTCATCAATGATTCTCTTCTTGGGCTGTCTTTTTTGGCGAACTGAGCTTGTGCGAAAACGTCTGAAAATGCTAACAAATGTTGCTTTGGTTGGAACTCGCCGATCCGGATGGCGAGACGCGTACAGACACACTGCTAATGAGGCATTGCCGTTCATATCCGCCATTGATAGCACTACATCAATTTTCTTCTGCCGTCGAATAGTACCTCGACCCAGACGAAGCAGCGATTTTTCAACGCAGAAGGTCCCAACGCCGGGCTTGCTTCTTCCAACGCTCCAGCTTGGTAGAGGAAATCAATGGCAAAGGGCAAAGGCACATTATGGAATCTCATGGGTTCACTCAATGCGCTTGCAAGGCGATGCCTGATCTGGGGTGCTATGCAGAATGCGCCGAGTTTCTTGTTCACCCTAGTTTTACCCGAGTTTGCTCGACGGCCGTCAGTGAACGGAGATAGCGTGGAACGCGCAAAGCTACAGGCAAAAAAATATGTAGAGAAAAAGCCGCGTATGACAACATGAGCGCACCCTGCGCGGCACGCTGCTTCCACGTTTCAAGCGCAGAAGGCTGCACAACGAAACTCGCCAGCGCCGCGTATTGTTATCAAGGTATTATCGCAACGTAGCAGTACCGTGACTGTCCCGCTGCCTGTCTGCACACTTGCCGTGAGCCGCTTGCCACGCCTTTCACGGGCGCGTCAAGGGCGTGCCTCCTCTTTCGGGCACTATCTTTATATCCTCGATCGAATGCGAACAGGGTACATGCGGCGCATTCTTGCACCTTCGCTTTCGCTCAAACGATTACGTTAAAATACAACAAATAAAATAACAAACATTTTTCTTTCTTTAAGTATCTGTTTTTCGTTTTGAATGCTAGAAATTTCTGATGACAAACGGAGATCGAGCAAATTATTAAATTTTGCACTTCTTGCCGCGAGTGGCGACAGTGAGGCGAAAGCTTGGAAACGGATACATTGAAGAGGGTCGCACGCACGAGGGAGTTCATACGGTGAGTAGTCGCCTAGGGGCGCTGCAGTGCTATTCTCAATAAAGTCAGTCATGACAATGGTCATGACCACTCTTTCTCTATTAGGCGAATGGAAACGCAGCGTCGCGGTACGGCTGTTCATCGCAGGCGCTTCACTAGCCTATTAAAGCCCCCGCTTTACCAACCAAAAACGACACACTAGTCATAAATAAGGGAGCAGCGGCTGTCGCTGCAATATGGCGGTGCGTTATTTTAGGGCCCTTAGCAGGGCCCGTAGTGACGCAGTTCAGTGAAAATGTACCAGTTTATCTTTGTGCGCGAAGCCTCTGCGATGCATTGCGAAGAATTGCATGCTTCTCAGCGACACGATTCATCGCTTGTTATCGCTTGCCCAGTGAAGGTGCCTCTGAGCGCATGTACGCAGTATTTGAGTGTGTTGTGCACTCCAAGGTGCTTGTGGATTACCTCTGCTGGAGCCAGCAGCGATCGCAGATGGAGATCGTAATGACACCGCAGCAATCGCATTTTGGCAGGTGAGGGCTCTTGTGTGCAGTTATGAATGAGACTTTCAATGGAGGAAGGTGTTGGAACTGTTGAGTGCGCATTGCTTTTGATGAAGAAATGCCATTGCACTGGGTCTAGAAAAGCGAGCGATTCTCGGACGCTGATCGAGTTTACGACGCTGTGGCTCCGATACATCACCGATGACAGAGCAGCCATCTCAAACTGCTGCGATACGCACTCCTCAGCATCTCGTCCCCCTCGGCGCATCGACGCCTTACAAGCAGCTACATTGACGTGCGGATAATTATTTACTGTGCGCTACGTTGCCACAATACAGGCAATGAAACCGTGTTGTGGGGCCATCTCAGCCCGAGAAGGTATGTGCATAAGCCAGCGACAGCCAGCGCTTTGTTTTTGATAGTGGTGCTCAGTACATCACCGATGGCAGTGCGTTGTGCGTGATTTATGTGGGCGGTCGTGATTGTTGATGCCTCTCAGCCCGGCACCGCGTAGCTGTTGCCGAAAAATAAGTTGGGCGTGGCCCAACCGTGGTGGGTGCTCGTACAAGAGTTACATGCCTCGACCGGGGCGTGACCTCTCGTTTTGATTGACAGGCGAACTCGTGCTAAACTCGTACATCGCGAAACCCCCTCCAAGTTCAACTCGGGAACATGGCGGCGGCAGCAGCAGCCTGTGTCATTGCATCCAGCGGCAGCAAGCGTCAGTATGACCGTCTGGACCCGTTCACGTGCCGGACCGACGTGCACTTTCAGCGTCATTTTCGCCTGTCGAAGACATCAGTGCGCTGGCTGTGTGACGAGCTAGACGAAGACTCTCGTCTGCGGAGACAGCGTAGAGAGCTTCATTCGCTCATCGTCGAAGAGCAAGTCCTCTGCGCCCTCCGTTTCTACGGGACTGAGAGTTTTCAGGGAAGCGTCGGCGCCGAGCGTTACATTGGACGTCATCAAACTACTGTGAGCCGTTGTGTCAATGATGTGTCTGACGCGCTTATCGATGCGGCAGTGCGTAAGCTTTGGCTGGCTTTCCCGAAGACTGCGGCTGAGCGGGCATTTATAAAAAAACGCTTCTTACTTCGCGGAAACATTACGAACTTAGTCGGGTGTGTCGACGCAACGTACGTAGGAATTAAGGTGCCTTCAATGTCAGCGTTACTGTGATTAGCATTGAAGCAATGTCTAGATACGCCATATTGCCAAATTTGTGACTACTGTGTAGCCGACTTTAATTTTGTATTACCGACATCTCACATGCGGCTGCCTATGATACTGACTTTTTCGCTGGTTGCTGACTTTTTGCCGATTGTTCTACCTGTCTGTCAGGGTGCCTTCCAAATGGCTCACTTTCTCGGGAAAGAGGTTAATTAAGTATAAATAGATAAATGAATATCGCAAATTGTATGAAGTACCCTATGAATGCTAATATCATAAAGAACTTGGGGGTCTTCATTGGTCAAGTTACTTAGTATGCATAATGCTTAATTTTGGTCACGCGTCATCTATCCGCCGCACTATGAAACAGCGAGGCATTGCACAATTCGTTGCAGCGCAAGATGCGGATGTTGCGCCAAGCTGGTTGTGCCTATGCATTTGTGGCGAAATGAAAATGCATTGAGCATCTTAGTGTGCTGGCTTGCATGAAGAAAATACTTCAGTGTTTGCTCTGTTCACTGTTGATGCATGTGCCAGAGGTCCAGTGTATATTTTTTTTTGGGGGGGGGGGGGCAGCGTTATTGTGGATGGACAAATCATTTATTTTCGTCTCATAATGGGGCTCTAATTCTTCAGCAGTAGAACAATGCAGATCCAATGCTCTGCAGAACTCGGTGTGCGTGAAGATGTAATGAACCACCAAGGCATAATTACATATCGGGAGAAATATGGTGCAGAAGCCAATGAAAAGTGGGTCTTTAACCCGCTATAATAAAAATAGACATTGCAGAGCGAATGGATCTCTGGTACAGCTTTAGAGCAATGATAACACAAAACGTGATATGCCCAAACGTGTAAAATCTTGCCGCAATGCCAAAGTAGGATGAGCGACATGCAGCATATTTTGGCATTGAACATGTCTTGTAACTGCTATTTTTATTGTAAGCCTCGCTGTCACGCCTTTCCCCCCGGCACTCTCTTTACTGAAATGTGGCACTGTCTTTCCATTGTGCTTGCCCCTTTGATACCGGTAAGTTTAGTGGTAAAGAATATGGCACGTGCATACACCTGTGCTGCAAAATTTAACGCTTGGGATTTTTTAGAACTAATTTGTGTTGGAACATTTCAAAGATATGCACCATCGTGGCCTAATAACTAGAGCATTGGTGAGGTTGAAGACTGGGTGTATTCGTATAAAAGCTTGAAGTTGAATTGCACAACAATTCTACGGGACAGATGGAAGAGAAATACACACAGCAGAGCGCTCTGCTGTGTGTGTGTTACTCTTCTTTGTGTGCCGTCGAATTGTTGCACGATCCAACTTCAAATAGAGCATTGGGCTTCTTTGGTGCAGGACGGAGGAAGTTTGAGCTATTCGACAACGCGCCAGTGCCTTACCACACAATTATGGAAGTCTGAAGGTTTCCAAACAATTCTTTGCTTTCAAATCCACCTGCTCATGTAATACAAGCACTGATTGAAAGAACCGTCATACGAAAATAATCGTCAAATGAATGGTACTTAAAAAATGTAAGTTGTATATTGACACTGTTGACATAATAGGTGCCACACCAGACTCAAAAATTGTACTGGACAGAGCAGCTTGTTTCCTATTTGAAGCACAAGCTTCCATTACATGCTGTGCAGATAACCAAGCTCATTTTGTTTTGACGTGGTACACAACATTCACTGTAATCTGTTTTTGATTCTAAAGAAGTGCCAAATAACACCTCTTTTTCAAGCACGTCATGGGAATATTTGGCGAGATCTTTTTACAGCCCCTCTCAATGGAAGTGTGGCCAGCCAGCTTCGCTTGGATGCCTTTATAGATTTCTGTTCCTGATCATTGTGTGCTATCAAGTTGCCAAAGTCTATGCTACCGGTGCAAGGCATTGCGTGATTCTATAGTGGGATACAACTTTAGGAGGCCGTGGAACCTGCACTTCAAAGGCAGGCGAACACAAGCCTGCACCAATGGGCATGCACTCTAGACTGACGTCGTGCCGTCGGACGCACTAATACCCGCTCGTTGAAGTGGGACTATTTCTTTAGACGTGGAGACAATCTGCTGCTGTACTGTGGTCATCTGGGCGGGGCCTCTCTTGTCTTCTGAAGTTGTATCCAACTGTAGAGGATGCCGCTTTTCGTACAACACAAAAGGACAAAGTGTACAATTATTTGGCCTATGATATCGATACATCACAAGTGAGCTATGCAAGGGCTTAAGCTGTGTGAAAATTAGTAGATGTAAATATATGACATTTTTGAAAGAATATGTGGTATCGAACATGCATGTAATGGCACGTTTGAATCGGCGAGTGTTGCATTCATATGCACTGTCTATAGGTGATAGCATTATTAAGCTCCAGCTGTGTTTCCTGTCTTTTCATTGTGAATTACACAAACCGTTCATCTTGTGGCTAATCAACATGCACTGTATTCTTGCACATAGAAAGAGCAAACAGCACAATGACGTGTATGCTGCATTAGTGTATTTTTCATTTACATGGTCCAAGAGTGGCACAGGTTGTCTTACATTTTTGCCCATTTTGAAGAGACACCAAGTGCATGTTACAAGTGTCCTAATATGCGCAGCACAATGTTTACTGCAATAATTTCATTCATGCTCTTCAATAATAAATAAAGTAATAAACTGAAAGCTCCTTTATAAGGTGTCTTCTGGGGATTCGACTGGAGAGCAGTTAGGCCACCGATATTACTGTTGCAGAGGAGCCCTCTGGACCTCTGCCACTCTCTCAAGAGCACGTGCCTGGCGCTCGCCTACTGCCACCAGGCGGTTGAGTGCCTCCAGCAGCAGAATGTTTTGCTGCAAAAAAAAAGAGTGGATTGTTGGAATGAATCAACCGCACATAAACCATTATTTACAAAGAAAAATGCTCGTTGCACTAATGGTACTAAGTGCCCTTAACTGTGGAAGCCTTTAGTGCAGTATGCATAATAAAACAATGTGTCGGGACAACGTTGCTTTATTTTTCATAACTGGGGTTGTCTCTTTCAGAGCCAATTGTCATGTTGATCAGTGTGCCAGCAGCTGAGGTGTCCCCGCACCTTCACGAGTCTCTACTGTCAGCACCACAAACCTATTTTTCTTCACTGCAAAACAAATGCCTCTCCCTACAATCCCGTCTTATGCAAGCTGTTGCATACTATGCCTACAAACATCACATTTTCGTCCCATTACGCAATTTTCTACCATCCTCGGCTGCAGTTCTCTTTCCTTGACATCCATTCTGTCACGCTTATGTAATCACCTGTCATGAATTGGCAACAGGTGATTGAAATCGTGCATGGCCTGCCTGCGGATTCCAATTTTATTTCTTAATCTCAACTAGCATATCACTTGCCACGGTTTACTACGCCACTATCTTCCTGCCTTAATGCTATCTCCAACAATTTTTGTTACTTCGCTTTCTGCACAGTGCGGGACTTCTGAAGTTTCTTTGTTAACCTCCAGGTCTATCTCCCATATTGCATAACCGGTAGAATGCAATGATTCTAAACTTTTTTTCAAGGATATCGGTAACGTGGCGATCACGATTCGGTAATGCCTTCCATGTGCTGTTCAACCCATGAAATTTCTGTATAAGTTTCCTGCTTTATCTCAGTACCTGCTATTGATATTTCACCTGGATAAAGATACTCTTCCATGGATTCTGCGAGCTGAATGTCACTCATTAATTTGTTTTCTCACCAAGTTAGTGAAGGTTACCTTTTTCTTTCCCATATTTTCGCGGGCCCCCGTGCATGTGAAAGCACGAACACTCATAGGCTCTCAATGCCTTTCTTAAACTGCTGGACATTCAGTTCGTTACTACGAAAGTGACTTAATCCGTGCACTATTATTATGCTAAATATGAAACAGTATAAATATACTTATCTGCAGTTTGTCGATGTCTCCTTCACTGTGTTGGTTGCGAAATCCATCGTCGGCACCACTTCCTTGTCGCATCGTAGCTATATAGGCTGTCTTCCTTTTGCACACACTATGCAATATTCGTGACATTCGCAGTCACACAGAGTGGAGGAACTCGGCGCACTCACAGAAGCAGCACCGGACAAGTTGTTTCTTCAGCCTTACGCCGTGAGCAGTAGGTGCGCGTTGCGATCTGTAAGATCGCCGAAGCTATTGGCAGTCTTACGGGGTGCACAGAAAGATTGCTCACGGCGGAACAGAACTATTCAAGAAATAGTGGTCATCGTCGAGCCTGATCCCTACGTCGCGCACTGCAAGCTCGTTGTACGAGTTTGTTTACACTGGGCCTCTTCGATGTTCAGCCGCCATGCTGGCGCGGTGAATGGATGTGATGACGCCACCCCAGCGTTCCCTCGTGGTATAATGCGAAGCGTACTAAATCACAAATTTGTGTAATACACATTCAGTGTACATTTTGTAAGCTTTAAGATGCTTCTAAACCACGTTAAAGTGACTAATAATATTGTAGTAAATGCATTGGTTTTATAACTTGCTTGTGCGTGTAATACACTCGGTGGAACGACAAACAAGTGAAAGAAGGCACGACCATGCACCGACGGTATGATCACGTGAGCCCCAGTTTGTCGACCGCCCAGAAGGCAACGCCCAAGGAATGATAGCCACTCAGAGTGAAACTAGATAAACCAATGAAACTGGAGGCTTTTCGAAAGATAAACTGTGTCTCGGTACCACTTGTGCTTTCATCTTGGCGTGTCGCCAGAGCTCGTGAAGATCCCGAGTTTCGCCAACTCGGTGCATCCTGCATAGCACCCCTGCTCGGCACTTTCGCAAAACCGCGAAGAATAAAAAACAAAATCGTCAGGCATACACCAATGAAGTGCACTACTCACGGCAGTTCGCAGTCGTCCTTCAATTTCACAGCAGTTTTTCAGGAGTAGGCATTGCAGGGCACTCAAATCACACACTTCGGACAGGTACAGCGTCCCTGGAACACCACTGGCAACTAAAGTGCTTCCCGGCACCTGTCACCTTTGTTTCATGCTTAGCGCTTGGATGACTTTGAGCCTCCGAAATGAAAAAAATAAATAAATAAATGATAACAAAGCCGGTATCGTAATCCTGCACTTGATTGCTTCGACAGTACGTGTACGGTGGCAGCGCGCTTTCTCGCCAACTCTGCAAGTCATTGCAGAGTTGGCGAGAAAAAAAAAGAGCTCGGCCAAGCCGTCACTCAAAGTCATTCTTCGATTTCACTGGCCACGAACGAAAACGGTGGCCAAGAACGAAAAGTAATCACCGTCGCCTGTCATCCAGCATTCTTTTCAAACGGAGCGTCATACGCAACAGCTGGATCGCACTAGGGAGGGGCCTGATAGCGTGGGTCACCGCCTCGCATGCGTAATTAGACGGCTTGGGTTGAAATTTCAGACGCGTATATCTCGGGACACAGGTACGTTACTAAAATTGTACAAAATGGCCTAGTCACCAAATGGCACTGCCTCTTAGTTTTCAACATAAACATACATGCTAACTGCAGTAAATAAAAAGTTAATTATCGAATTTAATTAAATACTGACATTACGACGACAGTTATCTTCACAGTTTGCGACCGCCTGGCGGCATAACCTAAGTAGAGAAATGGCTTCTGTGTACTCCTCTTCGTATTTTTTAAAAACCCGGACAGTCTCATTTTGAACACCCTATATATATATATATATATATATATATATATATATATATATATATATATATATATATATAGGGGGTTTCATCAAAGGCACCCGACATGCCCGATTTTTATCATTCTTGTCATAAGAAGCCAACAGTGACACGAAAAACAGCATAGGGGATATTATCTGGAGTTTTTAAATGCAATAAATAAATTAGAAATAAATGGACATGAAAGGGGATGAAAACACAAGTGGTCACGAACCCACGTATTCGCATTATCCGTGCGATGCACTTTCCCGTTGAGCTACCGCAGTGCCGTTTTCCCATTCACTTTCTGGGGAGAGAGAGATTTATTTACAAAAAGGCAGAGAGGTCGGCCTGAGCTATAACTTGCTCTGGCCTGCTACTTCACACTGGGGAAAAGGGACGGGGAGGAAAAGGGCTGATGAATGATGATGATGGTGTAAGGAAGAGATGCGTATGTACAAGTTCACAGAGTTGTGGCATCTCTAAAGCCGTGCGTCCAGCCCAGTGGCTTGGAGAAAGGCTACAGTGGCTTGGAGAAAGGCTATAGCGGCACTTGTTATCAGGGCGGCGCTGTTTGCATTAGCCCAAGAACCTACAAGAAACTCGTCTGATAGCGGCCTCTTATCGATGTTTGCAATGAAATAGACCAGTTGCTGTCGTTCTTGCGCGTACGCGGAACACACGCAAAATCTATGATCAAGTGTTTCTGGTACCTTACAGTATTCACAGTTTGGGCTAGTATCACTGCAACCTATCAGATGTCTATGACGGTTGGTGAATGCGACTCCAAAGCGAATCCGGTGCAGCATGCTTGTTTGGCTTCTTTTGAGCTTATGAGTCATACGAAATTTTATTGCTTGGTCCCATTTGTGTACTCGCTTGTGTCGTCGATCTGGTTGGGTCCAGTGTTCCAACGTACGGTTCCCTATTACGCGATGATGTGGGGCATTTGTGTCTGTTCGTGAGAATGAAATGCGTACTTCAGAAGCATTATTTAAAGCAGTTTTCGCTTCAGCGTCTGTCTGCTCGTTCCCTATCACGCCACATTGTTTTTTTAATTATGCGGTTTTACGTGCCAAAACCACTTTCTGATTATTAGGCACGCCGTAGTGGAGGACTCAAATTTCGACCACCTGGGGTTCTTTAACGTGCACCTAAATCTAAGTACACGGGTGTTTTCGCATTTCGCCCCCATCGAAATGCGGCCGCCGTGGCCAGGATTCGATCCCGCAACCTCGTGCTCAGCAGCCCAACACCATAGCCATACCCCACATTGTGAAAGTATCCACTGAAAGGTGACATTGTGGCCATTTCTATTTGCGTGGTCGAGATGCTCTGTAATTTCTATAGCCATTGAATAATACGGGCCCCGTCTGAGGACAAAGTCAATGGTTTGAAGAGCTGGCTTGGAATCGCGGAATATCGTCGATGCGTGAGCAGGTTCCTGGGAGAGAAATTGAAGTGCCTCCTGGATAGCAAGAAGTTCTGCAGCAGTTGATCTTGATCTATGGTCTAGTATAAACCGCCGAGCAATGATAATATGTCGGATGACGAAGGTTGCAGTGGATGCATATGGTGCGACAGAGCCATCGGTGTACACGTCTACAGTATCTCTGTACTCTGCACTAATGCGAAACAGGGTGAGTTGCGTGAAGCCAATACATGCAACGGATGACTTATTTTCTAATTCCAGGGATCTGCAATGTAACGAAAGGTTTAGGCAGAACCTACGGGGGTATTTTCGGAATATAGGCGGGAGAAAATTGTGACGGCAGAACACTCTGACGACGTGACAGAGTCCTTGAAAAGCTGGAACCTGGGTGGGTGGCAGGGAGCGATGATAGAGGATGATGCCTGTGTCGGGTCAACACGCGAAGGTACATTCGAAGAGGGTCGCAAAGCAAGTACATACCAATAGGACAAGCACGAGCTTCCGCTACTGTTCCATTGGTTGACGTGCATCGTGGGAGGCCCAAACATGTGCGCAATGCTTGAGCTTGAATGCTCTCAAGCGTGCGCACACAGCCAAGTCCCATGCTTCAGAGCCCCGCCGGCATGCTGTACCGTATATACCCCAGGAAAAGTGCTTGGTAGAATTGGAGTAATGACGTCTCCGAGGGGCTCCATCTTGTTCCTGCAAGGATGCGAAGAACGTGAACAAAACTCTTCAGCTTTGACTTCTGTGGGGCGACATGTCTTGACCATGATAATCCCCGGTCTATCACTAAGCCAAGGAATCTGTGGTGTGTTAACGCAGGCATCGCTACTCCGTGGGGTGCGATCTCGTACGCGTTCCCAAATAGAACAGAGGCGGTCCGTTCCACCGAGCCGCACACGATTGGTCAATTTGAACCGTGACGAACGCCATGACGTCAATTGTGACATGAGCCGTGACGTCTTGCTGCTGTCAGTCATTCCGTGTCGTCTGCTATAGGACGAACGCAACGGAACGGATGCCGAGACCGTCCGATTCGATAGAACGGATTAGAACGTCTACCAGACGGCTTGGATTGGAATAAAACTTAAGCGCTTGGGACAGTTAGCATCTTTAGTATCCTGTTCAAGCCAACTCGGCACTCCCAACTCTTGGAGAAAGTGGCGTTTGCTTTCTCTGCCGTGCCTTTTCGTGTCACTGTGCGGCTGCTGCAGTCGCGCAGAGACGAAGACCCGAGGTAGCTGATGCATTTGAAAAGTTCCGGCAATATTTTCGTGTGTCCAAATGAACAGTGCGTAACTTGTGCGATGAGCTTGACCCTGTCATTGGATGCCAGCGAGCCAGTGGCCTTTCCACAGAAAGGAAGGTGTTGTGCGCGCTGCGATTCTTCGGCACCCGAAGCTTCCAGAGGAGCGTTGGTCGCGAGGAGCACATAGGCATGACACAGTCATCCGTGAGCAACACCATTCTCGAGGTGACGGAGGCCATCATTTCCGTGTATGCTCGGAGAAAGTTGGTGGACTTTTCATTCACACCGGCTGCCAAGGATGAGGCAAAGGCGGTGTTTGCGCGACGCGGCGCCATTCCAGGGGCCCTATAACGTAAAACTATTCCAATATGTTTCTATTCCAATTTCCTGACGTCAAATTTGCGTAAGCACTGACGCAAGCACCGGGCGGTCACCCACAGGGTTGTCTGAACGGACCAATCAAACGCTCTCCTCGTTCATAGGAGGTCACTTTTGTTTCCTTGAAAAACAAATAACATTGCCTACACTGAGCGGCTTGTCGTATCTAATTGGCTGACAAGAGGCGAGGAGAACGCTCAAGTGGAGAGGGATTCGATGGGGCTGAGCCACTACTCTGGAAGTCGATAACCGGATGAAGAGGGTGGTGCCGGCGGCTACGATTGGTCGGCTTTCCCTTACTTAGCTTGCGGTGGCTGGTTGAAAATCGTGGCGGCATGCAACGGAAGCTCAAGAATTACGCTAAAACGGACCCTCAGCAAATAAGAGTTGGCAGAATGAGGGGGTCAACGTGCCGAAAATGCTCGAAAACGTTACACGGCCACGCAAGAAGATTTATTATACGCAAATACACCCATGCTATCCGGCAGGTGCGAGTAGCCAGCGTCTGAGCGATCGGCGGCAGCCGTCTTCTATTCCTTTCGGAACGGGGCAGCCTGCGGCTATTCCGAAGAAAATTCAGTTTTGTTCGGCATATTAATACATCTTTATCGCATACACGTCACTTTGACGCGGTGAGTTCTTGCGGTTTTGTGACGTCGCGTGACAGGCAGGTGAATTGGGTGGAGCCCGAAAACGTTTTACCAATAGCTGAGGGCTAATGGCGAAAAGGGGCCGAATAAGAAATAACTGTTTTTCTTTCTTCTGTCAAATCATGCATAATCAGTGTGTACACATCATATCAGATGGGGAGGTATCGCGGTTTTCGTGACGTCGCGTGACAGACAGGTGAAGTGGGGGTGGTCGAAAAAAGTTTTTGACCAATCGTGGAGGGCTGATAGCAGAATTGGAATAGAAAAGTTTGGAATAGTTTTACGTTATAGCGCCCCAGGCGTGCTAGCGTGCGTCGACGGCACGTTGATCGCCATTATGAAGCCAGAGGGACTCGGCCCGGACGACACGGCGAGCTTCATGTCGAGAAAGGGTTATTACGCCCTAAACGTCATGGTCGTAAGTACCGTTAGAATGTTTTACTTCAAACTGTAGTCGCCATTTTTACTTGCCCATAGTAGCAATTGTTCAGTTGAATGCTCAAGCTCGCATGACTAGTAATGTAGCGATTAAAAGAGGACATGCGGAGAACTGTATACGAGCTCGTTGAAGTCTCACATGTCAGCGGTAATGATGAGTGCCATGTGTCTGTGTGCATAAGCCGTCTGCCGTTCCAAAATTCTGTTTTCGTTCTGGCGTGCATACACAATGGAGTTGTGCATTTTGGAGGTATTAAGGAAAATGAGCAGCAGTCGTAGCAGAAATCGATGCACTATAGGGAAGATACGATGGAAGCATTTTGAACACGGAAGTACTTACATCCATTGCATGGGCTGGCTTTGGCGTGTATGGGTGTTTTTGCGCAATATCGTGCCTCAAGTTTTCATTTAGCTATCCATTAGTGCAAACCATAGGCGTCCGCACAAGGGGGGGAAGCATTGCTCCCCATTGCAGGTGTGCAACGCGGAACTTCGCATTCTTGTTGTGGACCCTCGGTACCCTGGTTCGTGCCACGACTTTTGGGTGTGGCAGCACAATCCACTGCGTGCACGCCTAGCCGCACAACTGCAGCCTGGCGAGTATCTGATTGGTAAGTATTCGTAATGCGTACCCCTAACTAGGGCAGAGCCCTCAGCTGTCATTTTTCTGTAACAGGAGACTCAGGATATCCCCTCGAGCCATGGCTGCTTGTTCCAGTACCTGACAGTTATGCCGGCACCACCTCCGAAGGCCACTACAACCGGGAGCACGCATCCATGCGGAGTGTTGTGGAGAGATGTATCGGGGTGTTGAAAAGCATGCAAGTTCCGCTGCTTGCAGCACTTTCGAACACTGCTATACAGCCCCGATAGAGCAGCGCGCATCATTTATGCATGCGTTGCTCTCCATAACATTGCCTTGGACGCGGGCGACTGGACATTCGTTGATTATAGTGGGGAAGTGCCACCAGCTGAGGCAGGAAGCAGCCAGGTGCTGGCCCGGCACGGCACGACGTGTTCCTCAGAGCAAGGCAGCAGCGTAGCGCCGTTGTCAACCTTTTCTGAAGGACACAGGAATTGTGAGTTTTCATAATACATAATTTATTTATACAAACTGCAGTGCCCCTAGGCTATCACGGGTCTGTGTTTCTACAGTGTAAAATACAATAAACATTTTGTATACACATCAAGTGTACCTCCATACAGATGGTCAATGTTCCAAATCCACACATCCGACAGATTATGATAATTTAAACACAAACGAAGTGCAGTTACACAAAGAATCCTTTAAAATGAATGCCACAGCCGCGTACTCGGAAACAATTGTACCCTCTTCACTGTGCAAGAGTCTGCAAGGCTGCCACTTATTAACAGTAGTACTCGTGAAGCAGTCGTAAGGAAATGCTTCATGCCCCTTTATCTGTGAAGAACTGCATTTGCTGCTCCCAAGCTAGCATTGTTTTGTGCAGTATGCACATCAGAAAATGCTTCTTTCCTCGTGAAACATTAGAAATACGATGCTACAACGGCTTGTATGTGTTGTGTGCATCCTATGATATGCCACTTTCTGTACATGTAGATGCAGTAGTTGTTACTTTCTACTCATGTCCGAACCTGTGTTTGTTTTACCATAGTTTGTGGTTACAATAATGGGAAATTGGCACAAAGTACTTCTTTCATAGTGCAACATGAAACATGGTAGCAACGTGAAAGTGCAGCCTTTTCTTTAAATATCACATGGAATATGAAATCTAAACATCCCTTGACCCATCATAGTCATGACAGACTTGATGGAAACAGTACATATGATCGGCACTCTGCGCTCATGGTCACCATTAGGAAAAGGTTCGCACAATTTTAATAAAACACACCAGAATTGTCGCAACCACCGCATCCTGTGCATTCGGACGCTCGGTGTACATTGGTAGGAACGAGAAAATATACTTGCTAGGCATCTCTTGTTCTAGGTGTATCAAAACTTCCGTGCAGCATGAACACGCAGACGAGGCAAGCAAGTAAAGCGTAATGAAGGGGGATTCATACACAGACAAAAATCTAACGCTGAGTGTTGTGACAACATTACACTCGTCACATTATGCCCAAATGGGTAGACGTAAATTAACGTAAAAGCGCATGAGTTCGCATGAGTTGCTGATTACTCGCAACCAGCTCATAGCTGGAAGCTGCTGTTGTCAAGAATTGCACCGTGCACAACAATTCCCTCTATGCTGAAGAGCCACTGGCCTGATAGCATCCTTTGGCAGTGTCAAGCGTCGTGTGCAAGCTATGCTATGCCTCGTCGGTTGGACAGACTAATACCTGCTGGAACTACCCTTCCGCCATCTAGTCAAATGCATCTCTCACCACCAAACAGCCCTTTTCAGGGCTAACTAACCTTTTGCCCGGCGGTTGATCGTTGGCAAGATACGATACCGAGCCCTCAATACAACGCATATTTCTTGTTTACATCCCAAGTTGGTTTGTTTTTCAGATTCATGATTCACTTATGATAACAGAGCATAAAGAATATTTATGTCCTTCATGTAAAATGGCACCAAAGGATCTACCAACCTGGAGCATCTCATCGCCCTGTTCGAGGCTGCGGGAGCACTGCGACGACATGGTCGTGAGGGTGTCCACCCGTCGCGGTCGCTGTCCACGTGGTGGCCGTGCAGGACGCTGCAACACTGAAAGCATGCAGCATTTTCTACAGTTGCACTGCGTTTTATGGTATCCATAAAAGTGGCTATGGCCATGTTATGGCTTATTGCGCTAGTTCAATAAAATACGAGAGCTTATTTTCTCTAACAGCTTGAGGATCAATAACTTACCAGGTGCACCGGCCACCCTTTGCGTGACTGATGCGCCGCGCGGTGGATCCTCTGCCGCTGTAGAGTAAAAACATTAAACGTTTACGAACTGCACACACATTTGGCGATAATTAAAACACTCATTCCTCGGATGCTTACGTGTCGCGGTGCTCCTCATACCCGCAGCCTCGTCCGTAGCTTCGACGACGACTTCCATGGCGGCAATGGGAATGTCATCCTGCTGGAAAGTGTCATAAGCGGGTCCCTTCACTACGTGGCTATTCGTTACACTGTCTATGCTACAAGTTATCGTAATACACGTTTGCGGAAATATTCCGCAATTATTGAGTGCTTAATGATCCCATGTATTACCATCCTCCTGCACTTCCCTGAAGGCATTTTATTTCTGTGATGACCACTTAATCCCCCTTTTCCTGAAAGCGCAGCCAACTGAGATTCTAGTTGATTAATCTACGTGCTTTTCCATTCTCTCCTGCACTATTTTCCTGTTTCTGAAAATACAGACCAATGTGGAAGGACAAATCGCCCAGACCGTTCGATGGTCACTCACCTTTGCTCTTGGGCGATTGCGGTAGCGTCGCGGCGGGCCTCGTACACCTGCTTTCGCCACCACTCCTGCCACTGGTCCGCCGTTTGTACAACAGGCCCTTGCTCGTTCAGCGCGTCGGCCAGCTGCTGCCACAGCCGTCGCCGGTCGCCAACGGTGAAGCGCGGCCCCAGCTCGCTGGATCTTAAAGCCAGCTGGGGATGCTGCTCCATAAAAGCGAGCAGGGCCTCTCGCTGGCCCTCGGAAAGGCGCGGTCCCTTGACGGGTGCGCAAGCTGCCACGGTTTGCGCCGTGGCTCTCCCATAGAATGAACTTTGGCTCTCCGCACGCAACTGCTCGACTGAACCAACCGTTCAAAAGTCGAGCCGTTTGCTTGAAACGGGTAGTGGCTAGCGCCACCACTAAACGTTTCGCAAAACTGCGACACCACCTAGCGCCATTTCAAGACATTAACCACAATAATTTATTTCAGTCGTCTCGCATTCCAAATTGAATCTTTGAAAAGCAACACCAACACATTTTGCTACTCAGTCATAATAGTCAAATATTTCTCAAAATGTTAGAAACGCTGCTCAATATAGGATACTGGTCCCCAAGCAGACGTCACAAGCGTGACGCAGGCTTCCACTTCGCTCATTGGCTGTTTGCTTCCTCTCGTTCTCGCGAACATTGCGGACCGCCTATTTCGTGACGTAAAGAACGGACAACCTCCGTTGGTTTTTTGAACGCGTACAAAATTCCGCCCAGGTCATTCGTTTCCACGTGAGTGCAATCTCGGAACATTTTTCTATCGAGAGCTGGAGGCCTTCACGCCGAAGATAGATAGCTGTAATTGTCACTACACGTTGAAGCCTAGCACGTGTTTGGGGACGGCTGGCTCGAGATGCGCATATGCATATGTCGTCCGCATAAGTGCTAATCTTCACCGTGTTAGGAAGCTCAGATGCAAGGCCAATCAATGCAACATTGAAAAGAGTTGCAGTGAGGACTCTCCCTTGTGGAACACCTCGATGGATATTGTACTGTCCGTTGTCGCCATCACTTGTCGACATATACACCATGCGGCCACTGAGCTAGCTAAGAATTCATGCATATAGCCGGCCACCGACGGCGACTTCTTTCCTGTTCAACAGTGGAGACCAAGTCGACAACACCATCAATGGAAGAACGGCCTTTTCTGAATCCATGTATAAAATCAGGAAAGCAATTATTGCTCTCTAGGAAACATTCCATCCTTGACAAGACCATTCATTCTATTACTTTGCGACGCAACTGACTAACGCGATCGGTCTGCACGAGGAAAGCTCGTTAGGGCACTTCCCCAGTTTAAGCAGTGCTACAATGCTACTGCATTTCCGAGTATTTGGAATATTTCCTGTTTTCCAAGTCGTATTATAGAAAGATAGAAGGATACGTCGTGATTCTGTGCCAATATGGCAGAGTGCAGCGTACGTGATTCCGTCAGACCCTGGTGCCGATGAGCATTGGGAAACCGAAATGGCGACGTCAAGCTCTTGCATCGTAAAAGATACCTCGATTCACCTCACATGGGATGAAGTCACCACCAGCATGCTGAAGACAAAAGGCTCCTTGATACAAAGGTTAGCTTAAGACAAATACTGTAGGACGTGGCACAAATAAATGTAGGACATCCGTCATTGAGAGCATTTAGTCCCTGACTACCCATGAAGCAGGCCAAATGTTTGCCACGAGAATTCATCAAAGTGCTACCCCACAGGGGATGGTGTGCGTTAAAGTCACCAATCACAATATGAGGACTTTGCGATGATTGCAGCCCAGACATCAGGTGCGAGCAATCGATCCTCGCTCTTGGGTGGATGTATCCTCAAATCACTGGGAACGTGCGCCATCTGTGTTTTATGGTAACGCATATGTAATAATTAGTAGTATACAATGGGACGTCATGTCTGAAGTACACCAGATCATGACGTATACAAACTAATACTTTGCTTGAGGTTTCGTCGTTACCAGACCATATCTGAACATATCCAGAAATACGGAAAGAAGAAACCATATTATGTTCATAGATAACAATAACTGGAAATTGGTACTTAAATGCCCGCTGTCGGAAATCCGACAAACAATCACGCAGACCTCGATCGTTCCATTGCATAACAAGCAATTGATGCATCCGTTCTTCAAACATCATCGCCATACTTGCTTAGTGAAGAACCACTAAAAGTAGTTCCAACACTTCAAGTAGCTGCACGGCAACCTTGGCAGCCAGGGCCGGAAATAATCATGCGCATGGAGCCCATCAAATATTTCAACATACTCTTGACTTCAATATCATCCGTATTTTCATTCTTTTCCGTACGTGTAGGAGCGGTGCAAAAGGGCGTTCCCGCAGGCTTTGATGGTAACGAGGGCCACTGAGTATCCGATGCGTTTGGGGCCGATGACGAGACACCTTGCACTTTCGTAGAATACAAAGGCTTTGAGGCACGTGTTTCTTCATTCCTGAGACGAGGACGGTGTGGAAGCTGCACTTGAGCCGTCGATCCTTCTACGCGAGGAGGGCTGCCGTCCCGTTGACGTCGGTGTAGTGAACGGCGTCTGCGGTAGCCTTTGCCGCTTCCCTGTGTGTGGAATGATCTCTAACCATCTTCTTCAGAATACCGATTTCATTCCTGATCTTTGGGCACTCTTTTGACGTTGCGTCGTGGGCACGAGAACAATTTGGACACTTTGCAGCAATGTTGCAATTGCTGTCTCCATGGGGTTTCCCACCATCGTTTGCATGTTACTGCACCCTTACAAACTGCACTGACATGCCCAAGTTTCATACACTTGTGACATTGTAATACCCTCGGCACGTACGGACGTACCGAATGCCTCACATATCCAACGTTGACATGTGTTGACAAATTTTCCGACTGGAACACTAGTTTTACACATCGGGATCGTCCAAAACGGTGAAATCCGAGCACAGGAGCCGACAATGATAGTAGTTTCGAGAGGTCAGTGTCTGTAATATCAATGTCCACGTCGTAGATGACGCCTGTCGTCACTTCCTTGCCGTATGCGGGGAATGCGCGAACAGGGATGCTTCTCAACTGAGTGACGTTTTTCAGTGTTTCCGGTATTGTCGGTGTATTTATTTCTACCGACAGAATGATCTTTCAAACAGTTATACGTATTTCTTCAGCTTGACCATGGGCAGTTTGTTCGAAATATTACGACAGGTTCTGCCTATTCATTGAGTTGAGGTTGTCTTTGGTCGTTATTGGTACGTATGCAATAGTGTATGACTTCTTGCCACTTGCCTTTTTCGTCGCCTGACGATTGGTCGGTGTTGCCCTTTCTATCTTTCTCTTCAGACGTCGGCTTAAGACCAAGGTAAAATCGGTGTCCGAGCCCATGTCTTCAATGGTGAAGCCATCAGATGACTCAATCTGAACCATGGTGGGGTCGAAGCGCTCACTCACATCGGCAGCATAGCGAACTGGGCGTTCAGGACCCAATTGCGGGGCGGGGTTGGGTCCCCCATTGCAGAGGACGACGTCCCTCAGTTTTCTTGCCACTGATTGCAGAAATAACAGAAAATAAAATAGAAAATGAAGAGAGCTCGAAGCTGTAGCTGCTCACTACGGTCACTTCTTCTTGCTCTCCTTCTTCACTTTCTGGGATATTTGTGTTTACATACTAGAACTAACCCTGTGAGTGTTAGCCAGCGCCACCACTCAGGCCATGAGTTTCTTTCGCTATCGCGGCCGTGGCTGAACAAGGCTGTACACGCGGCTGAGCGCGTACACCACACGCACCCTATCTTAGAGGTAATCTTCGGTGGGTGTCAAAGCATAGGTGAGCCGATACGGCTTATGGATGTGTGTGCGCTGTCTTTCCGCGCGTCTAGTGCTAAAGGTCGCATATTCTCAAGTTTCGGAGACGCTTTGAAGCGAGAGTCAGCAGAACCGTTTGCTCACCTCTGTTTGCACTCTCCATCGCGCCTGCGTTGTGACAGCAGGTGCTCGCGATCTTCGAATGAGACCTGTTCACGTTTGCCTGCGCGTGCGTTACACCATGGTTCTTAATTTATTTACAAAGGGAACATTTGCTGCAATTTATACTGCCGATAAAATTACTAACGTTACTTTGTGTAGTTCTCTAATACTTTGCTATCGCTATCAGTTATCCACCTTTTGGGCGAAACTGCGACTTCCTATTCCACCGCGGCGGTGATGCGCAATGTAGGAGTGGGCAAGCTTTTCTGACGGCGCCAAACATCAATAATTTCCCAATATTTCATAATGCTGACAGTCATATAACGCCACTCCGATACCTCAAAGCTATATCAAATAGAGTAAAAAAATTGTTAACAGTGAAGTCTCCACTATATATCATGTGTTAAAGATTACGGAGTCTGAAAATATTCGATCTGCAAGGAAAAGGCCAAACATACACAGCACTGAACAGTGTAACTCAGGCTAATGAAAGGGAACATGAAGTGATATTACAGTGGGTCCCGGGACATGCTGGTATAGCAGGCAGCGAATTAGCGGACTTGTTGGCAAAATCGGCCCATAAAGATTCCGAAATTCAACTCATCCCTTTATCACCAATGAACACGAAACGCATATTGAGAGTACTAAAGAAGGACTTGTGTATGTCAACTTCGTTTAATGAAAATACTAAGGAATCAATTCTTTACGAAGCGGACCATCAACTGAAATACCAGCTGGATGTAGAACTTTCGAAAAGTACTGAGACACTAAGTCATCGACTGCGCCTAGGGACGGCATACACCGAACATTTCCTACATCGAATCAAACGGGCTCCTTCCCCGGCTTGCTCCTGTGGGCAAGAGGTTGAGGATGTTCGCCATCTACTCATCGAATGCTCCATATACGCGATGCAAAGACGGTAGCTAGAACAAGAACTACAGTCCATTGATCCTCATCGGCCTTTCCCACTCGCAATATTGCTGGGCCCATGGCCATCGAAAATAGCACAGCGAGAAGCATTGAACGCACTTGAACATTTTTACGAAGAGACAGGCATCCTTAACAAGTACTAGATATTGCACTGAATAATCACACGATGTTACTATAACTTGCTTTTATTATTTGTAATTATTAGGGCTGGTATATTACGTGTAAAACTGTTTCTGTACTCTGTGCGTGCATTATTTTAACTCTGTAATTGCTCATCTGTTTATATGGTCATCGCAGTCTACATCACGGCCGTGTGTGTGTGTTTGTGACTTTTTTTACAAACTCATTATGGTGCAATGAGCTTGCATTTGACTTTTATATTGTTAAGTTCATGGGTGTATATGACTGTGCTGTGGATTTCTGAACCTATGACATGGTTTCTTTTTATTTTCTCACATATTTTTTATATTGTTGTTTCCGTTATGAAAAAAGGAATAGCCGTCGCCATTATAAGGTGACTACGTCTCTTTCTTTTATTTTCATTCCAATAAAAAAAAAAAAACCTAGCAATCCTACATTTTGATAACCATACATAAAGCCGCCAGCAAAACAGTTCTTGGACAATGAAATATTTTTGTTTTTATGTAATTGGTCGCACTAAACGCTTCTTGAATGCTGGCGGAGAGAAAGCACAGAGGGCAGGGGAGGAAGACTAGCCACGTAATAAGTGGCCTACTATGAGTTCCGTGCCTACCCCATGCGTAGCACACTGGCAGTGATATCTCTAAGTCCACACACGCGTAAGTTGGCAAAAAACGTAAAACAGGAACAAAAAAAAAGAGCCAAGCTCCCCTTTGACTAATCCACCAAATATATTTGCAGCTTAGAGCTCACGCAGATTTAAAAACGGCCAAAATGTGGTCCAGCTTAACTTATCCAGGCTCAAACTAACAATTATCTGATCCCACCGAACTCACTCGGATTTATCCTCGCTACAATAATGCGCAAGTACAAACACACGGACACATATACACTGAGGTTCACTCAGATTCACAGAATGACCGACCCACTCTCACTCACAGAATCGTGAACTATGTAGACTCAATACAACTCACAGAATTGCGGACGCACGATGACATTTTTTTTTATATTCGGGGACTTGCCACAAGGCATACGTAGCAAAAATAAACAGAACGAAACAAATAAATGCATCCAACCCTGTCTGGTACAGTTACTGCAGCAGTGAATCGCACGCCTGTTCTCCGTTATCCAACAGGTAAAGTCCCCGTGTCTTGTCAAGTCGTGGGGTCATTCTCGCACGCTCACTTGACTCATATTCGCAAGCTGATTCTTGACTCACAATCGCCTATTCACGGTAAGGCCTCGATTAAGAGTATAAGGGCCCCTATTCACAAAACCTTTATTGTGTAAATAATGTCCGCATTTTGCCATTAGCCTGTCGATCACCGCGTTATTACATCGATCACTATTCTGAGTGACATGTGCCTAATGAGGAAACGCTTCTTACGTACCAGAAATACAGACCCTACGTGTTTACATAGTCCAGCGTTCGATGAAACATCACCTTACGAGGAGCATACATGTTCTTGGAGATAAAAAAACGCCACAGAAAGAAGAACAATATTTGTGAAGTTTTGAGACCCGTATGGGTCCCTTGCTCACAAATACACAAAAAAAGCTGGGCCGTGCCTTATATACGCAATAGATGATGCATTGAATTGGTGTATGTCTCGGGTAGTTTCACTCGTGTCCTATTAAGCGCATGAGGTGTGAAGGGAATTAATAAAGATTCCGAAAGAAGGCGGGATGACAGGGATTTCTCCGTGTCGAGGATGGTAGCAGAATGCCAGTCTTTGACCTGTGTTAAAATAATGTTCAGGAAGCGCGTTGCCGGCCACGTGTCCTTTCTATACGTCATTTTTGTGCTGCTTGATGCACTGTCTGAAGTTGCCTAGTTGCTTGATTATCCAATGTACGACACACCGGAGTCTCGGCATGGTATTTTATCCTACGTGCCACGCCCGGGTAACTTCGACGTTACACTGATGTACGGCGCAGCTCAGTCCTGGTATGGTATTTTATATGTCACTCCCGGGTAACGTTGCCGTTCCAAGGGATACTTTACACAAACCAGTTGGCTTCCTATCTTGTGCGTGGACATGGTAGAATGGCTTGCTTCCCTCGGGGTGATCCTACCATTATCATCAGCGCATTCTATACTAGTTAAGCGGGCATCATTAATTTTTGCTTTAAGAACGCTCTTCTAAAATGCTGCCATCACCTAGCTGGTACACAGAAGCTTCGAAAACCAAGTTTCGCGCCTAAGCGCAGCTGGCTACCCCTTCAAAATGCTCACAGCAGTGGCTGGCAGCATGCTAAGAAAACGTGATCACCTGGATTCCGCTAGCCAACAGAGCGGAGCAAAAAAGCGGTTGTAAAGCCGTACTTGCACCAAGCTAGCCATAATATGAAGAAATTTGGAATCGTATTGGCGTTGACATCGCCTTTTCAGCCCCTTTGAAATTGTTTGGTTTGTTCGCGAAAGTTAACAATACTTCAAAGAGGTGCCATGACTGCAATAAAAAACACCGAGAAGCGTTCGTTTCGTGCATGGAAGGAGTGGTGTACCGTATTCATTTAGACTGCGAGAAGGAATCCATTGGTCAGATCGGAAAGTGCCTCAGTGATCGCTTACGGGAACATTTGAATAATGTTAATAATCTGGTCAAGACTAGTCCCCCAGCCGCATACTGATCGTTTTGTGGCTGTAAACTCTTGTTTGGCAAATCACAAGTGATGTCTAGGAACCCAGATCAAGTCACTAGGGAGATAGAGCGTCGAGGCATTCGAAATGATTAGAAACAATAACTCTATGCTTTTCTTTTTCTTCCTTTTGTGCGATGGTATACAGGTAGCTTCAGCTAACCTTAGCCAGACTTTAAAAAATATGCCAATGAACTCTAAGACGGCGCGAGCAAATGCATGTTGCACCCCTTTGTATGTAATGTGTCACGCTATATCTTTTATTTTGCTTAATTAGATAATTAGTCACGAATAATTAACCAACTCCTGAAGCAACGAAGCTAGTAAAAAAAAAATGCCAATTAGAAAGTTGCAGGGCGGTTTGCAAAACGTTCGAATAAACAGTTTCTGTCTTTCTACTTATGAAGTAATGTTTTTCAGCTTACTGCGGATTCCCGTGAAATACAAAGGAACACCATGTGACATGCCCGCTTGTGCGTCCTGATTTTTAAACTCTGGCTAAAGTTAGCTCAAACACCCTGTATATGTGGTAACCTATTGAAATAAAAATTGAGTTGTTAGTAGTGCTGTGTCTTCGTTCCCTTCTGTTGTCCTCGTGCTTCTTGCGCTTGGCCTCAAGTTATGCAGTAACAACTAGCCCACCAGTCTGTTCTCTTGAACTTCTTAGGAATCTTTATTAGTTCAATTCACACCTCATGCGCTTAACGAGACACGTGGGAATCTGCCCGAGATATACACCAGTTCATTGCGCCATCTATTACGAATACAAGGCACAGCCCACCCCTTTTTCGCATTTCTGAACAAGGACCTCGGGCAGACATAAACTTCGTTCTTCTTTTTCTTGCCTGTGGTGAGTGTTTGTTTATCTGAAAGAAAACATATGTTTACATGTAGCCGCGGCAGAATCAGCGCGTTGCGTTGGCTGGTTGCAGGCCGAAGACATTTTTCAAGCGAAGCTTGTATTGGCCCCCAAGTTTCGGTGGCTTTGTCGTGGTCACGCAAAAAAAAAAAAAACAGCTCCTCCCAGAGCAGAGCAGCTGCGGTAAAGGGCGGTTTGATACGTTGACGCCTGCATCGGCGCCAGAGCGTGAGTCATTAGCAAGGATGCCAACGGCATAAGCGCACGCTCACGCCACGCGAGCAAACAATCAGAGCTGTTTCGCTTTCGCCGGGGAGGGAAAGGGCAGGAAGGGGTTTCGCGAACGCTGCGCCGGCTTCGTTTCCGTTCAGTTCAGTCTCAGAAAACGGATGGGATGGACACGCGTTGTGCCTTCCCCCGAGGAACAGGCAGCCTCCGAGGAGCGGCGGCGAGAGCTGGCCCGTGAAATGGCTCACCGTCGGCGCGCCGATCCAAGCGTTAGAGCCGCCCGAGCCCAGGCAATCCGACAGCAACGAAAAGAAGATCCCGAGCTGAGGGAGTGGGAGGCAGAAGCAATACGGCATCGTTACCTGTGGGTTACTTAAACGTGACGAAGGTCAGGTGAACGAAGGACAAACTTCGCTTACCCCATTTTCCGGTAGGAGAAGGGTTGGTCATTTTTTTATTTGCTTGTGTGTGTGGAGCGGAGGCAGGATAGTGGTGTAAAAGGGATAGGTAGGGTGCAGGTTTCTAAGCAGTAGAAAATTAGTTAAGAGCAAACATTTCAAAAAGATGACAAGAGATAGAGAAATAAAATGATCGCAAGGCAATGCGAGCACCGGCTCCATAGTACCCGTTTACCTTTGACTGACACTCGGCCCCAAGCTGCCGGCATTGCCGGATATTTCACATGTTTCGGAGTATTTATGTCGTTCTCAAAGAGCCACTGGTGGCAGCTGCAGCGGACAGTAGAAGCTAAACCGGCCTGAGGCAGGCAAGAAAAAAAGCAAGGAGAGGAAAGGCAGGGAGGTTATCCGGTTTGCTACAATACACTGGGGTAAGGGAAAGGGGGAATAGAAACAGGCAGTAAATGTCTGGGAGACAAGTATGGGCATTGTTACAACTGCGATCGGACGCAATTGTTGAATGCTCTTAAGGTTGCGAGTCAGCGAAGTTTACTGAAGCGTGATAGCGGCATCATAGCGATCGGCTTTCTGGCGTTCTAATTTTCCCATTGCAACACCACAGTTTTGCAACTGCACACAAGTTTAAGGAACAAGAAAGGTTATCAATGTATAATAATCAATCAGTTCTTTTTCTAAGGCTATTATTATAAGGCTAAACCGTAATATCTTCAAACAAAGTAACTATAATTGCGATCAATTGCCATTTTCTTGTAATGTGCAAAAGGATGCATGAATGCGTAAAGAGCGACGTTCAGAGGAGCTGCGCGCTATCACAGCGTTATGACATTGTTGACATAAAAAACGACTAAATACATATATACTCCACTGAACACACGGTGATATGCAACATGTTTCCGATTTTCACCGGAAGAACATCGTAGTTTTTATGGAATATACAGGTATATGCGACCGGCGATTTATGGTCAATACCGTGGTGAAAGAAAGTGGCGCCGTTTACGCGAGCGAAAAATGTTTTAGATGAAGTTTCGCTGCGCAATAAACGAAATACAATCATCGTGCGTTCTGTGTGCCGCAGGAACGCATTTTTGTGCCAATGATTCCGCAGCGCGGTCCAGTATTTCTAACGGGTTAGCATTCTTAGGATACTTCACGCACTTTCCGGTATGGTTCTGCTTCCGTTTCTGTATCTCTAACCATTTCGCCGCCAACTTGAGTAATTGTGCAGTTTACGGTCTAATGGGTATATCAGTGAGGCCTGCTGTGCTGAGGAAACCGTGTTCGAAACCAACCGCCTGACCAGCTTGGCTCACTGAGTATCTGACGCTGGGTATGTGCCATTCTTCAATGAATTTCTTTGACGAAAACTTGTACCACTAGGTACGTACCACAAGATTTCGTGGCAGACTTTATTGAGCCTTTTTGACGTGAAATTGGCTCACCGGGTATGCGCCGCTCTTCAAAGAAAAAAATATATCCAGTGTATGGCGGTATCGAACCCACGTCATATATATTCAAACAATCTTCGTGGAATATATCCTCATGCACACGCCATTCGCCGACTTCGTGGCGGTGCCGCCACATGGCGCAGTGTGTCCAAAGGCATGCGTGATAGAGCGGTTACATATATGCCTCATATATGAGGCATTTCGGCGGTGGCAATACAGTGTGTAGCTACATCGCTTCTAAGCTAATTGCAATAACGTCGACATTCATCGTGAGATGGGTTCTGCAGGAATGTTTTGTGTGTGTTCTTCAGTAAGAGGGGAGGTCGAGGGTAAACATTGTTTTCTCCACATACACACATACTAAACGCTGCAAGCAATAGCACTTGCCTTGTGCAAGCGCTCGTCTTCATGAGGACCCGACGGTATAAACTACCGTGCCCTACGTAATCTTGGTGAAGAGACTATGAAATTGCTCCTGGTCTTGTTCAACAGCTCTTGGCAGAGAGCTATGGTTCCGCAGGAATGGAGGACCAGTCGCCTAATTCCGGTGCTCAAGCCTTGCAGGCCTGTAGACATTGCATCATAACCACCAACTGAGCTTGCCAGTTGCATCGGAAAAGTAATGGAGAGGATGGCGCTAGTACGGCTAGAATGGTACCTCGAACATTACCAGGTATATCTAGATGCAAGGGCCGGTTTTAGGGGTGGCCGTTCTTCCATATATAACGTCATCGACTTGGTGACGTACGTCGAGCACCAGAAGTCCTGCAAAAGATTATCTGCTGTCCTGTTTCTGGATGTTAAAGGCGCATACGATAACGTAACGCACGAAGCGATTTTCAACGCGTTAGAGGCAGTAGGACTTGGCGGCAAGATCTATTTCTGGATTAGTACCAATCTACATAAGAGATCCTTTTTCGCACTTACCGAGGATAGCCCGATCTTCATGGTTTACAGTAGTCGTGGGGTGCCTCAGGGCGGAGTACTGAGCCCAGCGCTCTTCGATTTAACACTCATTGGACTCGCCGACATCATTCCATGCAGCGTTAGGCTCTCCATCTATTCCGACGACACTTGTATTTGGATGTCGGGTGTGACGCGACTGCAGCTTCGCGCGTGGCTTCAGAAGGCAGCCACTTTAACATCATCCTACCTTTGAGAACAAGGACCCCAATTATCATGTGAAAAGTGTGCAGTGGTGGCATTTACCAGAAAACCAATGTCTCCATGCGTGATATCTGTCGACGGACAGCTGATCTCGTACAGAACAAGAAAGAGATTTCTGGGGGTGGTCCTCGAAAGAAATCTCTCCTGTACCCCTCATGTGGATTATGTGAGAAAACGCCTGACAGGAATTTGCCGTATGTTTAAGTTTCTAGCAAGAAAGACCTGGGAGGGGAGGGAAGAGAAAAGTAGAAGGCAGGGAGGTTAACCAGAATAACGTCCGGTTGGCTACCCTACACCGGGGGAATGGGAAAGGGGAAAACAAAGATCACAGGGAGAGAGAGGAGAGAAGGAAAGAAGGAAATTGCGGCGAGTTCGCTGACGCGTGTGGTCTTACAGAAAATGCATTAAAAGTCACAGACCTCAACGGCGGCAGAACTAACGGCCCTGCGTCGAGCACTGGAATTCATTGATTCTGAAAGACCTAGAAAATGGGCTGTGTTCTGCGATTCAAAACCGGCATTACAGTGCACGCAGTCAGTTCTCCGACACGGATGTCATGACCAATTGACATACGAAGTCGTGAAACTTTACCATGATGTCCAACAAAAAGGTCACGAGGTCGTTTTTCAATGGGTACCTGGTCATTGTGGCATCAGTGGCAATGATTCTGCCGATAACGCTGCTCGCACAGCACATCAAGAAGAACACAGCGTTCCAATTCCGCTTTCGAGGACTGACGCTGCAAGGCAGCTTAGACACCTGGCACGCAGTCTTACACTGACCGATTCGAACTCGCCAAACTTACGACTTACGCGACTGCATCGACTAAACCCCTCCCTGCAACTCCGACCTCCACTCGGACTTCCTCGACGTGAAGCTACGCTTCTCTGTCGCCTTTGGTTAGGAGTTGCCTTCAGAAAGGCATACTCTACATTAATTGGAGTGACTGACAGTGTAGCATGCGAGGTCTGTGGCACGGAAGAAAACATCGACCACCTGCTGTGCCATTGTCCACGATACACCCCTGAGAGACAAGAACTTGCGAAAGCTTTTCAAAAACTGGACAATCGGCCGCTTTCTGTGCAAGTGCTGCTGGAACACCGCCCCCATCGCCCGTCGGCCCATAAAGCGGTGAAGGCGCTTTTGTGTTTCTTAAGGACGACGGGTTTGTGCGACCATCTGTGAAAGACCTGGGGAGTGTCAACACAATCTATGCTGCAACTCTACAGAGTCCTCTCTATTGGATTCCTGCGGTACAGCCTGTTGGTCATCTCCAACACCTGCAGAACTGACCTGAATACAATCCAAAGCATCCAAGCCCAAGTCCTTAAGATATGCCTTGGTCTACCGCGGAGTTCGTCAACGTCTGAAGTTATTGCAGTCGCTCAAGATTCCACTCTTAGAACACACATTACCATTGAAACAATGCGTGTGCACATGAGACACTTCGCCCGGACCCCTACTCACAACCTCGCAAGTCTCCCAGTAGATAGGCCCTACACGACATTCAGTGCGACCGTCTTCGCGCACCGTGCCTTTCTCAGGTCAGGATACACACCTGCGGCAAGGCCTTCCATTCCTCCATGGTGTATGCGCCGTACTCAAGTAAACCTTACACTCCCAGGACTTCAGAAAAAGTCGGACTTGCCATCATCAGCGCTCAAGCAACTAACTTTACTTTTCTTGTACGAGACATACAGCGACTGCACACACGTCTACACTGATGGATCAACTACATCAACCAGTTCCGGTGGCGCTGTAGTTATACCAACAATGAGAATAACCCAGCGGTTCAAGACTTCCCATGTCACTACGTCTACAGCTGCAGAGCTCGCGGCTCTCCGCGACGCGCTTCATGTGATAAATACTGTAAGTCCTACAAAATGGGCAGTCTTCTGCGATTCAAGGCCGGCCTTGCAATCTGTGCAGTCGTTTCTCCGACATGGAACTCACGATCAGCTCACGTGTGAAATCGTCGAAATTGCCCACCACTTGAGAGAAAAAGGGCATGATATCTTATTTCAGTGGATACCAGGCCATTGCGGTATCATAGGAAATAATGACGCAGATAAGGCAGCGCTGGACGTCGAACCAAGAAGACTGCTTCGTCCCCATTTCTCTCTCAAGGACCGACGCTAAGAGATAACTTCGCAATCTACCGCACACGTTCTCCTTAGCAGAGTGGAATACCGCACATACAAGGCGCACAAGACTGCACAGACTAAACCCTTCGCTGTAACTCAGACCTCCGGCCGGACTACACCAACGTGAAGCGTTTCTTCTGTGTCGGTTGTGGCTGGCAGTTGCCTTCACAAAAGCTTACTCAGCACTAATTGGAATGGCTGATAGTACTGCATGTGATGTTTGCGGGTGCGAGGAGAACATTGACCACTTATTGTGCCACTGTCCTCAATTTGAAGGACAAAGACAATTGAGGAAACACATTGAGGAAACTAGATGATAGTCCTCTGGAGTGAGCAGGCAGTACTGGAGCATCGTCCCCACCGATCATAGGCTCTGAAGGCAGTGAAGGCACTTTTGTGCTTTCTGAGAACGTCTGGTTTGCACGAGCGACTTTGACTCAATCACTGTATGGGCACGTCTCTATACCCTCTCTCTCTCCCTTCTCTCTCTTCTCCTTCTCCCTTCCCCAGCGCAGGGTAGCCAACCAGACTTTTGACTGGTTAACATCCTTGCCTTCCTTATATCCCTATCTCTCTCTCCTTGCAAAATAGGTAAATGAAAGCGCACGCGGGCCTGGGAACTGTGTCATAGAATATAGGCGAACATCTAAGCCTAGGCATCGTTCTTAATGTTCACTTATGAGGAATATATATATGTTTCATAAAATTTATGTCAATGATCTATGCCATAAAAGAAGCCATACAACTTTGATCAAATTTATTCTGTATTTCTACGCTATAAAAATGGTATAGATCTTTGCTCATTTTAGCCGGCACTAGTCTCAGCGTTCCCAATAATTGTGCATCTCTGGAGCACCGACGGTCACATTCTGCGATAGCAACAGGCACCCAAAAGTAATCACTTAAATATAACACAATATTTTAAAATTTCATTCAGTTAATCAAGGAACAAAACACATTTTGGAATGTGTGCCACTACTAGTAATTCGTCGATTCAAATAAGGCATTAGAATTTGGAGGACGCTTAAGGTTCGCCTTTAAGAGTGGAACGCGAAACCATTAAAAGACGCCTTACTGCTTTTCAGGGTTGCCGGCAAATGCAGCTCATGTAACCGTTACGTTTACCGGGAAACGCTGTCGGCGAACGAAAAGCAAATGCAGGAATGCAAATGTCGGTGAATGCAGGAAGGCAAGCTTTTTGGTAGAAACACATCCTCTTGCTTGAGACGATCTCCTGTTATTGTTTCGCACTTTTAATATATCAGTCTGAAAAGAGCTAACATAAAAGATATGCGCTGTCGGTGTTTTTCCCCCATTTCATTTGTTTGTGGGCTGTCGTTCTCAAAATTCTTAGGAATAATGTTGTAAAGAATGAAAGACTAGGTCTGAGCAGCCTTGGTGGTAGAGCAGTGGTTGGGTATGCGTGGTTCAGGAATTACTTCTCCTGAAACGACGTCCAACGCTGGACGCCGACGCGGGACGACGGATTTTCTGCGACACGGGCTTCTTAACGCTCTCGTGTTATTATATAAAAATACACCAAGCGCTTTCGTTCTGCGCTTATTGCGGTAGCTTGCTCTCCTTGTTATATCAACAAACAACCCGCAGAGACGGATTACACAAAATCCCTCACGAGGGGGAATCTATGTCGCCCGAGCATTTAATGTTTTCGCCACCACTTCTATTCTGGCTTCCGGAATATATTTAAGAAAAAAAGTTAGAAAAGCTTGCAGATCGCTAACGAAATATAGCTAGGCTGAATGTAGAACGCAAATATCACAGTTTACGAAATATCAAATTAAAGCTCAACTATGCTTCTAGAGGCCCTCACCTATTCTAACATGAAAAGAAAATTTTCCGCTTCTGCGCAAACACCATCTTCGACTGCACAGCCAATCGCCGCATTGCTCGTATTCATTCTTATGTTTACCTTTTTTTGTTTTTTTTTTTGTCCAGACGTACGCCTCTATAGACTCAGAACGCATTACAACGCGTTAATGGAATTCGCATACTTGCCTATGTCGATGCCAACATCAGGCGTTACTTTATTATTTCTTTTCGTTTTTTGTGTCAGAAAAACGAAGCGGTACTAGATGAAAACGTGGCGCCGCATGACGCATTTCACGCCTTTTGCGCTTTGTAATTAACTTGGCGTTTGTAATGGTCGAGACTTTGAGAAAGGAACCGAAGCCCATGACGAGTGCGCTAGGAAATTATAACGAAACCTAAATTGATACTCTGCTGTCTTACACTGGCCGTAGTGGCAAGGATGGGCCTGCCTCACCGCATACGTCAGCTTATACTCTTGTACCAGTGTAGATAACCTACCGCTCTTCATCCTTTTACGCTGTCACTTTGCTGACTTCTTCTTACTTTAACTGCTTCGTTTTCTGTCATTCCATTCATACATATATACCAAGGGAAGGTGTATAATCAGGGCGTGTAGAGGTCGTGATGTGGCAACAGCAACTGAAACGCTGTTTCGCAAATATCTAATCGCAGAGGCAACAAACTGGAATGTATTCGAGGAAATGCATTTTGCAAGTTTAACCGCAGATCTCGCATGTACTGGTTTCATTTGCTATGAATAATTCTTTTGACGTAGACGTATGCAAAGTTTCAACATACCGGTCCATGCAAATCGCCAAATTTCTGCTGATGGCAATGACTCGCAAAGGAAACGAACCCTGAATTGAGATTAGAAACGCCCATGCTGAATTATTCTTTTTAATGAAAAAAAATGTCACAGTTTCACCCAAATGGCGAAGCATCGATTACGATAGCAAATTAGCAGACAGCTGTACGAAGTAAGGATAATAGTTTTTTCGCCCGTATAGACTTCTTAACATTCCCTTACTAACTAAACTATCAAGGATTGTGTCACGCGCGCACAGGCTGTTAAGAACAGCCAGCTGCAATGCAAGTTTTGCCACCCAGTTGCGACTATGGCGGCAACATTCCGAGAGCGTCGCCGCACACCTCTTGCCACGGCGTGACTAATTTGACGGTGTGTGAACAACAATACGTGCGTCCTCGACTCTCCGTCGTTCGAGCCGAGTTTGACGAAGTCGCCATTGTAACTAAACTGGCTCGGTGGACCAACTACTGTTACTGAGCCGCGGGAACTTCAACTGACACCCCTTCCCACGCGCCGACCAAGACGCTAGACAAAAGGCGGCCGGTGGGCGCGCGGCAGTTCGGGAAATAAATGCCCCTACGGTGCCTCGTTCTCCCCTACGGTGCCTCGTTCTCACCTACGGTGCCTGGTAAACTCGACTACGGTGCTTGGACGGCCGTTTCCGTTCACCTGGGTATCAGGGAAGGACCGAGTGTTTAAAAACCGCTGTTGTGCGGCTGCTCAGGTCACTCTCTCTCAAGCAGTCATGTTGGACTGAGGTACTTTCTCAAGCAGTCAAGTTAGACTGATATAAATACTGTAAATAAACCCATATTCCTCGTTCTCGATGAGAAGCAGTCCTTCCCTTCATCAACGTCCTCAGCGTGGATAAGTTGGACGACGGCATGGGCCAGCTACCTTCTAATTCATGCCCGACTCCAATCTTGATAACGGATCACGAGCGATGGGATTGAACCCCCAATCATAACAACTGGCTGACAGCGGTGAGATGGACTTTGCGACGTGGTGCTGTGACTGCGGTGAGTGCTTGGTTCTTGCTTTGACTCTCTAGGCTTCACTTTGTGGTTGTTCTGTTTAGAACAGTAGGGAAGCTAGATTGTTGAGTGTTAGCTAGGTTGTGTTTTCCTAGCTAGATTTAGCGAGCAGGATCAAGGCAGTAACGCAGCAATCTGGAGTTAAGGAGACTGCTGAGAAACGAATTTTTTATTGTTGGTGAGGAACTGGGCCTAGATGTACGCAAGGAAATGCTAAAATCGGAATTATTGCAGCTAATTTCCGACCAGGCCAGTGAGGAAGAAATTGAAATGGCGTTGGAACTTCTGACAAAAAGAGAAGAACAGGACAGAGAGAGAGAGAGAGGAACGTGAGTTAAGAAAAATGCAACTTGAAGTTGAAAGCAAACGTTTGGAGTTCTCTCAAGCAAATGCAGGGGCTCTGGGACGATCAAGTGAGGCAGCATCATACCGCATGGACAGGCTATTAAAGCCATTTGAGGTCGGGACCGACATAGGCTTGTTCCTAAGCAATTTTGAAAGGACTTGCGAGAAGATGAACTTCGGCCCGAGTACACGGCCACAGCGGTTGCCGTCTATGTTGCCGTGTGAGGCGGCGGAAGTAATCGCCAGACTGAGTGCACAGGATGCATATGATTATGCAGAAGTTAAGGCTAGTCTCCTGAGGAAATACCGCCTTTCAGCCGAAGCTTTTTGGCAAAGGTTTAGAAGCACAGGCAAGAAAGATAGCGAGGGGTATCCGGAGTTTGCATACGGCTTAAAGGCCAACCTAGTCGAGTGGCTGAAAAGCGCGGAAGTGTATGACAGCAGAGATATGATCATAAAATGCATGTGTCTAGAGCAGTTTTACAAAACCATCCCCCAAGCTGTGAAACTGTGGGTGCAAGACAGAGGGAATGTAAACACTGTGGAAAGGGCGACTGAATTAGCCGAAGAGTACGCAACCCGTAGAAAGTTGAACGCCGAGGACGGAAATTGGGATGGTCGAAATGGACCGCGGAAACCATTTCCGTTCAAAAAGGGTTCGCAAACTAGACGATCGGAGCCTGTAGACGTGGAGGAAAAGCCCGCAGAATAGAGCGAGGAGAAACTTAACGGGGAAACCGCACAAAAGGAACAGAAAAGAAAATTCGAATCTTTTAGGACGATCCACTGTTATAAATGCAACAAACTGGGACATATAGCTGTAGACTGCGGGAAGCCTAGCGTAGTTTTCTCCTACGTGGAGGAAAAAGACGAGAATATGGAACTTTTAAGCTCCTATCTGCACGACCTGCAAGTTACTGGCAAACCATGCCGAGTGCTAAGAGACAGTGCCGCCACGATGGACATTGTCCATCCGTCTTACGTGACGGTAGATGACTTCACCGGAGAAGTAGCGTGGATCAAACATGTTGTAGAAGAACACAGCGTATGTCTGCCCATGGCCACAGTCAAAATCTGTGGACCATTCTGGCACCTAGAGACCGAGGCTGCAGTTTCCAAATTTTTGTCACTGCAGTACCCTTACATCTTTTCGAATCGTTCAAATCAGTTACTGCGTGAAAAAGGGCTTAAACTGGGAGAGGGCGTAGTACAGACATTGACCCGCGGCCAAGCTCGTAAAATCGCGTCGCTTTCGCCTGAAAATGCACACGCTGCTCCAGCAGAAGCAGAAAAGGGGATAGCTTCAATATCCGAGTCCGAGCTAGGCTTGAGGGATGAAAAATCAGTCGAGGAGAGCCTGCCAGCTGACCAGCTCATTGAGAGCGTAGCACTAGAGTGTCAAAGTTCAAGCCTGCAGGAAGAGCGAGCTGACGCACTCCCTAGTGAGACAGGGTCGTTATTATCACCGGCCTCAAAGAAATTTGATCAGCTCTTACGTGTGGATAGGGAGTCATTGGAAGCCGAGCAAAAGAATGATGAGAGCTTAGCTAAATTACATCACACAGCCAAAGAAGGCATTGCTAGGCGCAACGGGACGACACATGAGAGAGGTGGATTGTTGTATCGGCACTGCAGAGATCGAAAGGGTGGGATTTTAGATCAGTTAGTCGTACCTACTAAGTATGGGGAGGACCTTTTGAGTCTGCCAACACCTGCAGAAGTAATATCCGTACACTCGAAAGCGTCCAGGCCCATGCACTTAGAGTGTGTCTTGGATTGCCGCGGTGTTCGTCAACGGCTGAAACGATTGCCATTGCACACGATTTCCCAGCCAAGACCCATATAGTCATGGAAGCGCTCAGAGCACACGTAAGACACCTTGCTCGAGCCCCTGCCCATCATCTGGCCTCACTGCCAGAGGATCGACCACGTGCTTCCTTTTGTGAAACAGTCCTGCCTTATCGTGCATACCTTCCATCAGGTTATACAGCTCCAGCGAAAGTTCCGTTTCCACCATGGTGCTTGGCTCAAGCAAATGTTCGACTAGTGGTACCAGGAATACGAACAAAAGCCCAACTCTCGTCTCCAGCACTCAAGCAGCTTTCACTGCTCTTGCTGTATGAGACGTGCAACGAGCATCATCATCTTTATACTGACGCTTCAACCACGGTGAATCGGTCTGCAGGATCGGTGATCTTTCCTGCAAAACCTTCCACCATAAAGATTCGACTATCTCACCAGACTACATCGACTGCCGCGGAGCTTGCTGCTATTCGGTGTGCACTTCGTGTAATTTCTGAAGAACTACCCAGGAAATGGAGCGTGTTCACTGACTCCAAGGCTGCTCTTCATTGTTTGGTTTCTGCCTTACGCCGAGGACCCCACGAACCACTAGTTATGGAAATCAGACTGCTGCTTCACCACCTCGTCGAGCAAGGACACGACATCACGTTGCAGTGGATTCCAAGCCACTGTGGCATAATGGGCAATGAACATGCCGACGCAGCAGCACGATCTGCACACGAGGAGGGCTTGCAAGACTCCATTCCATTCTCAAGAACAGACGCTGCAACGAAAATTCGTGTGCTTGCAAATGAAGCCATCAAAACTTTATTGAACACACCCAGCTTAAAGCATACACGTCTACACCGACTGGACCCATCCCTTCGACTTCGACCCCCACCTGGACTCTCTCGACTCGAAACAGCAGTACTTTGCCGACTGTGGCTTGGTGTCGCCTACACAAGATCCTTCGCCTTCCGAGTCGGTATGGACGACAGCGCGGCTTGCAGACACTGCGGCGGCGAAGAGACTATCGAACACGTGCTTTGCCACTGTCCCCGATACAGCGTGCACCGGCTGTCACTAGCGACCGCGCTGGCACGCCTTGACGACAGGCCACTTTCAGAACAGTCAGTTTTGGAATGCCGACATGAACTGTCGTCGCAGCAAAAGTCGGTCAAGGCTCTGTTGACTTTTCTACGTGACAGTGGCCTATTAGAAAGACTATAATGACCCCATTTCGTCCCTTTTCATAATTTTTTTCTTACGCTTTCATTTTTGTCACGCTCTTCTTTCCGCTTTCCCTTCCCCTAGTGCAGGGTAGCAAACCGGACGTTTTAGGTCTGGTTAACCTCCCTGCCTTCCTCTCATTTGCATCTCTCTCTCTCTCTCTTTTGAGTCTCTGTCATGGAAATGGGTGGTCCGGCCACCTAGGCATAAACAAATCAAAGGAAAGATTGCTTATGGAATACTACTGGCCTGGTTGTTTCAAAGACGTAGAAAACTTTGTAAGATCATGCGACGCCTGCCAGCGCTCGGGTAAACCAGGAGAGACATGGAAAGCTCCACTAAAGGTAGTGCCCTTAATAACAGAACCTTTCAGACGACTTGTGATAGACACGGTAGGGCCTCTGCCAAAAACAAAATCGGGTTACAGGTACTTGTTTACCATGCTGTGTCCGGCTACAAAGTTTCCAGACGCAATCCCTCAGAAAGAGCTCAGCTCCACCGAAGTAGTAGACGCGCTTTTGACAGTGTTTGCACGAGTTGGGTTTCCAGCCGAAATTCAGGCGGATCAAGGGTCAGTATTGACCAGCGCACTGACTTCCATATTCTTGCAAAAGTGCGGGGTAAAGTTAATACACAGTTCTGTCTATCACCCTCAGTCAAACAGGAGACCGCCTCCCTACCGCACGAGCGACTGGCAGGACGACAACTCGTCTACTCAGATGGCTCGGTGACGCTGGACGGGTCCGGTGCTGCGGCTTGCACGGCACCGGGCATCTCGGAAACGCGCCAGTGCCGACGGCGCTTTGCCGTGTCGTCGACAGTGGCCGAACTTGCCGCCATCGATCTCGCTGCCAACCTCCTTTTGGAACATCCGAACATTGTCTCAGCGGCCATTCTTACTGACTCTCGTGCGGCGCTTTGCATGTTGGCCAGGGACTACGCCGGAGTGCCCCTTGTTGTTCGAGTTGGCTGCAAGCTGCGACACATCGTCAATCAAGGCTGCGACCTGGCGCTCCAATGGATACCCGCACACATCGGATTGCCATGCAACGAGGAGGCAGACTCCCTTGCCAAAGTGGCGCACGGTGAGCGCTTTCCCCTCACCCACTTGGTGACGAGCTTCGACGCGGCCAAGACAGCGGTTCTGCGCAGCCTCACTGCTAAACACCCCGATCGGCGCGTCGCGGCGGGAACGCACCCGCGCCTGCTCCCGCGTGCGGGCCTCTGTCGAGGTGACTGCGCCTTCCTTCTCCGCCTGCGCATCGGCTGCTACAAAACAGCGGCGCGCACACACAGACTCACGGGAACCGGCAGCCCCGTGTGCGGTAGCTGCGACGGCGTGGAGACACTGGAGCATCTTCTGCGTCACTGCCCGGCCTTCGGGACCGAGAGGGAGGCTCTGTACGCCTCCTACCACCGATGTGGCTTGCCATCCACCACCCTGCAGTGCCTACTCTTCCCCAATGCTCACAGTTCCATCACCGAGCGTGCATTTTCGGCATTGATCGAATTCCGTGAAGCAACGCACCTCAGAGCGCGGCTGTAGGCCCCGCAAACGCTTAGCTACATTGTCCTTTCTTTTTTTTTACTATTCCGGTCTCTCTCTCCTTTTTACTTCCGGTCTCTATCTCCTTCATCTTTTTCTCCCCATACCCCTTCCCCGTGCAGTGCTGTTGAGGTGTCCTCCTGTGAGAGACAGTTACGGCACTGCACTTATCTCTTCCATTTCTCTTTAAAAATCACTTCACACACACAGTGTAGAGAGGTGGCATTCGGTGCTTAAGCGAGTTTTGCGTGCGCTCTGTTACGAGCACAAGAAGGACTGGGAGAACTGTCTGCCGGCAACATTGTTTGCTTTGCGAACGGTTCCACATGAGGCTAGAGTGTTCTCGCCAGCAGAACTAGTGTATGGGAGGACACTCCGTTCTCCACTGATAATGTTAAGAGAGATGTGGGAAGAAAGAGGAGAGAGTCCAACAGGGGTTGAATACGCGCTAGATTTGCTGGAACGGCTAAGCGCAACCCAAGAACTAGTCCAAAAGAACATAGGAGAGGCGCAAAAGAACGCCAAATTCTATTACGACAAGAATGCGAGGCTTCGTACGTTCAATGCCGGAGACCACGTAATGATCCTCAAACCTTCAAGAAAGAACAAGCTTGAAGTTCACTGGGACGGGCCTGTTAAAGTGTTGCACAAACTTTCATATACTAACTATGCTCTGAAAACGCCCGGTCGCAGGAAGGACGTGAGGATATATCACTGCAATTTGATGAAGCCGTATGTAGAGCGGAGCGGAGTCGTTAACTATACCATCAAAGAGCAGGATGGCACTAGTACCAAGTTTAAGGAGTATAGGGCAACCTCCAACTCTGAAATCGGCATAGAAGAAGTAGCAGAACACTCGGTAAGCTCGCGCGCTCTAATACCCGAGCAGCTAGATGAGCTAAAAGGGGTGTTAGGGGAATATATCGACAGGTTCAGCGATCGGCCAGGTAGAACCGAACTAATAACGCATGAAATAGAGCTGACATCAACCGAACCCGTAAGATCAAAGCCTTACAGGGTGTCTCCAAGACAGAGAGAAATTATGGAGGCAGAGATTCAGCGCATGCTAGAGTTGGGAATTATTGAGCACGCTGAGAGTGAGTACACGTCACCGCTAATACTGGTAGAAACCCCTAACAAGGACCCTCGTCCGTGTGTTGACTACAGGAAGTTAAATACCATCACTAGGAGTCAGCTGTACCCAATACCCAACATTGAGGAACGAATTGAAAGAGTTTGCGCTGCTAAATACATTTCAACTATAGATCTCGTGCGGGCGTACTGGCAAGTTTCCCTTTCAGAAAGTGCCAGCCGCTATGCCGCATTCATCTCACCTGTAGGCACTTTTCGCACTCTCGCACTCAGCTTCGGGCTGAAGAACGCCCCGTTTAGCTTCTCTAAGTTAATGGATATTGTCCTAAACGACTTGCAGGAGTTTGCCTTGCCATATCTGGATGATGTAGCATTTTTTTTGGACAGCTGGGAACAACACGTATCGCACCTTAAACAGGTGTTCTCACGGTTGAGGGAAGCCTGCTTATCGATGAAAACGCAAAAGTGTAGATTTGGTTGTTCACAGGTTACTTATCTGGGCCATGTTGTCGGCCAAGGCACGAGACAGCCGGCCGAGCTGAAAATAGCTACGATTGGACAATTTTCTCAGCCGCGCACGAAAACAGACCTTTGTTTTTTTGGGGGATCTGTGGGGTACTATCAACGGTACATTCCGAATTACTCGCAAATGGCAAGTCCCTTAACGGACGCCCTCCGACAGCGAGCACCAAGTAGCGTACACTGGGATAAGGACAAAGAGAACGCTTTCCAAAGTTTGAAAACGCTATTGGTTTCTCGTCCTGTGCTTCGCGCGCCAGACTACACAAAGGAATTCATAGTTCAATGCGACGCAAGCGACAGAGGTATAGGCGTGGTACTTAGTCAGGTCGGCGACGATAACGAGGAGCATCCTATCTTCTATGCCTGCCGTAAACTAAATGTAAGAGAGGAAGCCTACAGCGCTTCAGAGAAGGAATGCGCTTGTTTAGTTTGGGCCGGCCAGAACTTGCCGTGTTACTTGTACGGAGCGAATGTCATCTTCGAGACCGACCACTGTCATCTGACGTAGCTCAATCAAATGTCACACAAAAATGGCCGCTTGCTCCGATGGAGTTTCACTCTCCAAGAGTACAACTTCTCCGTTAGATATAAGAAGTGAAAGTTGCATAGTAATGCGGATGGTTTGAGCAGACCTAATTTGAATTCTGCGTTTGAGGGTTCCGCCTAAATCTTAGGGTTACTAGCGTTAATTTTGTTAAGCCGAGAAGATCCCCTCTCATTCAGCAGGATTCCCTCCATGACTGCTGAATTTGTCAGCACAAAATCGCCTCAAAAATTGGCATAGCGAAACGAGCATTTTTTTTGTTTCTGCACTTATGTTTTGTTTTGAAGCCTAGCGGGTCTAAAGTGAGAGCGAAGGTACGTCATCTCGGCGCAGAACCGTGTTGTGGGGTTCATTTTGCAGTTGCCTGTCCTTGTTGGATGTTTTGGGGCGGTGACATCATTACACCAGTGGTCGCTGCGAGCCAAGGCATCACCCCCTGGCCACCAGCCGTTCTCTTCCTGCCCAGCGGATGTCAGCGCTAGACAGTCGAGATTTTGCGGGCCATGGAGGCGCTGTTAAGAACGGCCAGCTGCAGTGCAAGTTTTGCCACCCAGTTGCGACTATGGCGGCAACATTCCGGGAGCGTCGCCGCACACCTCTAGCCACGGCGTGACTAATTCGACTGTGTGTGAACAACAATACGTGCGTCCTCGACTCTCCGTGGTTGGAGCCGAGTTTGACGAAGTCGCCATTGTAACTAAACTGGCTCGGCGGACCAACTATTGTTACTGAGCCGCGGTAACTTCAACTGAGACCCCTTCCCACGCGCCGACCAAGACGCCAGACAATGGGCGGCCGGCGGGCGCGCTGCAGTTCGGGGAATAAATGCCCCTACGGTGCCTCGTTCTCCCCTACGGTGCCTGGTCAACTCGCCTACGGTGCTTGGACGGCCGTTTCCGTTCACATGGGTATCAGGGGAGGACCGAGTGTTTAAAAACCGCTGTTGTGCGGCTGCTCAGGTCACTCTCTCTCAAGCAGTCATGCTGGACTAAGGTACTTTCTCAAGCAGTCATGTTAGACTGATATAAATACTGTAAATAAACCCATATTCCTCGTTCTCGATGAGAAGCAGTCCTTCCCTTCATCAACGTCCTCAGCGTGGATAAGTTGGACGACGGCATGGGCCAGCTACCTTCTAATTCATGCCCGACTCCAATCTTGATAACGGATCACGAGCGATGGGATTGAACCCCCTATCATAACAAGGCAAACATGAACAAACCACACTCGATGACCACGGACACTCGCTGTCAAAACGCTGGCGTGAGGAAGCGCGGCAGCAGAAGCGAGTGAAATGACCTTCGTGCTGCATATCGCTTAAACGCAAATTGAGCGGCGAGAACACAGTGTACACGAAGCTACGAGCCGTCGACGCACCTAGACCCAATTTCAGATCGTTTTCAAGTTAGGGCACGCGTGGTCGCGCTCGGCCCCGCCATACGCAGTGGCCGCCGGAGTAGAACGCCCCCTCCCCCTTTCTACCCCCCCCCCCCCCCTCCGTTGCATTGTGGCGACGGAAGAAGGCACGCTTTCTCCCGAGCACGCGAGATTGAGCCACGACCGTCGGATCACCCTCGCAGGCTTTCACTGGCACATACAGCATACGGCGCACGACGACGATGTTATCCCTCTTGGACTTTATGCGGAACACCACTGTGACGGCGACGGCAGAAATGCGCCTGATGTGTCCTATAATTTATATCGGAACAAAATATTTTAAAAAGAGCGATTTAATTGAGGCGAACGTGTTTTCTTCATTACTCTTCTCTTCACCGCGGCGTAGGCTATATTAGGACGAATAGTCGTAACAGTCCATTAATTAATTAACGCAATTTGGTAATTGAGTTTTAAATTGCTAATTATACGACCTACGTTGCAATGGCGCTATTGCAGAGGTGTGCCGCTTGGGGCGGCAAGTAAGTTATTCGATTTTAAAAGCGCCATTTGTTTTTCGCCATCGTTTCTAAAGCGGGTATCCACACAGCAGTGATACAGTTACCTGAAAAATATCAACCCCATCCTTCCTCCTCATTTCATCTTAATTCTTCTTTATACTTGCTTCTTGAGTGGCGCTTTTCAAATTTTGACCGTCTTATGTTTCATTGGATTGCAGCCTTTATTGTGCTACCATGCACGCACATATCTAGACTTCTAACAGTAATCTCGTTAATTTTAAGCCTAGAGTTTGTGTTACTATAGGCGGTCTATTGCATGCACGAACGGAAAACCAAATATCATCGCTCTCTTTTCCACTCTGCAAACTACGCATTTATTGTGAACCAAAGTGTATTGTCCATCCGGTAAGCAGCATTTCTTATCCCTTTTGTTCTCTGCTTTGTCCCTCGGCTTTCGCTTGCATACAGTCCTTTCAAACTTTTATCCGTAGGCCAAGGTATTCATCCGCCTTGACTATAGGCAAATGCAAGCAGAGCTCGATAATCCTGGGCGTGCATTAGCGAAAAGTTTTCACGCTGGAATTGTTCGCAAATAAAAAGTTAAGCCAATTATGATGCCGGACGTACTATTAGCGAAAGCGGCCAGCCAATGCCAAAGATCAATTACGAACGAAACGCTCTGCAAGTTCGGCCCACGTTTTTTCTTTTTTTATTATTATTATAATGTACACACGGCGCATTTGTGCACCTCTACACGTACGACTCTCGCTCATCCTATGCTTGAAATTTAGTAGGAACAGCATAGCGCTAACATCACGCAATGTAAGAACTTGCAAAACATATTTGCTCATGGGAGCCGCGTCCCATCGATTCAGCTGAGACGAGTCGATGTGAGCGGCCGCGATGCTTCGACGACGGCGACCGGGAAGCTGTAGTAGGGGCTATCGCTGCTGATTTGGATAGCTCGCTCTCGGTTTAAGTTCTCTTTATCATGCTTACAGTTTGCATATTCTATAAGGTATTGTTATAGGTAATTCTGAATGCATCAGCACTCATTTAGAGACCGGGCAGTTTTCTCGCGAATCCGCCTACGTTAGTTTATACTGACACCTTTGGTCTTTGATCAAGGCTGATGCTGCTGATTCGCAGTCGTTTATAGAGCGGGTGCTTTTCTCGCACAACCGACAGTGCTGGTACACTGCCGCCATGGGCACCTGAGCAAGCAATGCGTTTGTTCGCGCCACCCCACCCCAACCCCAGTGCAGGGTAGTAAACTGGTAACTCCCCTCTGGGTAGCTTCCCTGCCTTTCCTCTCTCTTTCTCTTGTTTGCGCTACTGCACCGAATAGATACCATCAAATGTTGCCCGTTTGACATCGGGGTGTTTTAGTTTATCTTGAGGAGGAGGAGTGAAACTTTATTGCAAATGTCCGGCGATTTGGGCGGAGGGGGGCCATAAGCACCCCAGCCTAGGTGACGGCCTCGAGTCCTTGGACTCGGGCGGCTTCCTCGGCGTGCCGGACGGCCCACAGTTGATCGGCGAGGTCGTGGCTGAGCAGGGCCGCCTCCCAACGCGCCCCTCGGTTCGAGACTGCCATTTCTATCCCGTTAGTCGGGGACTCCTGCTGCTGGCTACCGGTACATGCCCACCGCATGTGCTGCAGCGTCGCTCTGGCTCCGCACGCTTTACAGTCGTCGGACGGATAAATGTCGGCGTAGCAGAGGTGAAGGATCGCCGGGTTAGGATATGTGTGTGTCTGCAACTGCCTCCACGCAACCGCCTGTTGCTTGTTTAGTTTGGCGTGCGGTGGTGGGTATTTACATCTGTTCAATCTGTAGTGTTGCGTGATGTCTCTGAAAGTGGTCATGCGATCCCCCCACGTCCACTCCCGCATCCCTCTCGTGGTGGGCGAGACGTCGGGAATGCCGGCGGGCGCCGCGGCTTGGCGTGTAAGTCCTCGAGCCGAGGCGTGGGCCGTCTCGTTTCCCGGGAGCGGAGGGTCCGTGTGGGCGGGGGTCCATACGAGGAAACGGTCGTTTATCTTGAACGGAATTTAATATGAATCGCCAGTAACATGCTGCACATTTCTACTTATTGAGCTAGATTACTCAGAGTCCCACATTATTTGCACAAAAAAATGAAAGTCAATATTTGACCAATCAACAATATTTTGCTAATTAACTTTTAAAGAGATTACTTCACGCCACATATTGCAATTCACGAATTGTAACAGGTGACATTTAAAGGCATATCCACTTGGAACGAATTCTGAGAATGTCGCCATTTTCGAGATACCTGTTCTCAAAGTTTGCGATCAAATGCATTGGTGTTCGAGTAAGTTTCGAGCTTCAGTGCATAAAAAGACATTTTGTTAAAAAAGATAAGCGGAAGAACACTGCCTAAGGCAAGTTTGGCTGCACTGATTTCTAAACTGGTCCTAGTTTCCCAATTCGTTTCTAGTGGGTGTGCCTTCTGAAATCATTGGCGTAAATTCGTGTATTCGGACATGTAGGGTAATGTAATTAATTGAAAAGTTATTTAGTGAAATGTTCTTAATTAGTCAGTTATGTGTATTGATTTTTCGTGTAAGTAATGCATACCTCTTCGATCATTCCTGCTCAATGAGTACATTTGTGCTAAATGCCAAGGCGATTGAAACAATATCTGTTAAGACGCCCTGTAACAGGTAAACAGTGCAGACAAGGAATTAGGAGGTTTGTCAACACAACAGTACTTACAGATCCGCCCATATACGCAGTCACATTCTTTTCAAGTACGTTTAGGCGAATTCGACTGGCAGCCTTCAAGAACGGTGGCCTACTGAACGGTGGCCTACTGGTAGCCGAGTTGTCAGTTGGTTATTATTGTAGGCACACCGTACGAAGAGTGGTTGATTTCTAATGAATAAGGTCCTGAACGGTACTATTATAAAAGCAGTTTCCTTCGTCCTAATTAGACGTGTACGTAACGAATTACATGTAATTAATTACTTGTAAACAATTACGTTTCTTTTGTAATTTTATGAATTAACGATTACTAATTTGTTTACTCGCTAACGTTTATTGAAATTCAATTATTGTTTACGGTAGCCAGTTACATGTAACCAGTTACATTTTGACGAAGCCGGCTAGAACAGGCGATGCAGCCTCGAGCGCATAAATGTAGTGGGAACTACAGTGTCCAAAAAGATGAAAACGTGTATACATGGGTTACCTCTTTCCCACAATCAGCTTCCTGCAGTTACGCCTGAATCACCTGAACCGGGCAGCGTTGTCGATTTGCACAGCTCTCTTGGAAGTGGGAACTCTGAGTTTTTCTCTTATAATAAATTTAGCTCTCTTTCTCTCTCTCTCTCTCTCTCCTGAGAGTGTTTTTAAGCGACCTGCATATGCGGTAAGAGCTTCTAGTAAATTTTGTCGATGTAGTCATCACGAAATCCCGTCACACTACCAGTCGCGGTGGTCGGTCGCGTCGTCGTCGCCCTAGTCGACAAAGCGGTTTCTCAGCGACACGATGTGGCGACTAGTTGGCTGAGCGTTTGTGTCTTCTCGGTACCAGTGTCGTGTCGGCCCAGTGTGACCGCACCTTAAACGAGAACGTGTACTCACGCATGCTTCATGACGGTGAGATAAAAAGGACCGACGCTTCAGTAGTAGGAAGGCTACATCATTAACATGTTTTGTAGAGTCCTGCTCCAGAGTGGCGCAAGGATTTTACGAATTATTTAGGTGCCATCAATAAAGAGCGGCTACAGCATCGTTCAGACTGTCCTGACGAAGATCACACCGCTTCTCGTTTTAAACGTGGTGTTGCAGCCATATGCTTCGCACGTTGTTGTCATTGCACTTCAGAAGAGTGGAAATTTAGGCCAGTTGGGGATGCATGCTTGGGCACGATGAAGCGCGAAAGACCGGACAGTGCGAGGCGAGACAGACAGGACAAGCGCTACTGATGACTATGAACGCCTATTGGAAAAAAAAAATCGCTACAGCAAAAAAAATATGCGCCTCTTGTCTGTTATGCGTCGTGTTTCTAGTTGCGCGCAGTCGACACAGTACACGTGCTTCTTTTTTTTTTTAATTATGGTATTTCACGTGCCAAAAGCACTTTCTGATTATGAGGCACGCCGTAGTGGGGGACTCCGGAAATTTGGACCACCTGGGGTTCTTTTAATATGCGCCTAAATCTAAGTACACGGGTGTTTTCGCATTTCGCCCCCATCGAAATGCGACCGCCGTGGCCGGGATTCGATCCCGTGACCTCGTGCTTAGGAGCCCAACACCATAGCCACTAAGCAATCACGGCGGGTTCCGTGCTTCTCAATTTCGAGTTTCCTGAACAGATTGTGCACGTGTTGTTAGCAACTTTTGCCGTATCTTATTCTTTTTGCGCCTGCTCCGTTGGTTGCTGGTTTCGGGGTGTCTTGGGTGCATGGGTGCATGTTCCTGCGGCAGAGAAAATTTTTTCCCGATAAATATTCACAGTTTTCAATAGCGCTTGTTCTGCCTGTCTCGCCTCGCATTGTCCCGTCTATCGCGCTTCACCGTGCTCAAATTTGTTATTTCACCGACGTCGACCTATGGGTAGAGCTGCAAAGTGGTATCCAGCATGTTGTTTGCAGAAATAAGCGCTGAGCGCATCCCGAATCGCTTGATTTCCTTTTCTTGGCCTCCGAGATTTGGAAATACGCGCGGACCCATATCTAGCTTTTCTGGACACGAGGGTTTAGTTCGCGTGAGTGCCACCACGTGGCGTACTGACCTTAAACTTTTCAAACTTCCCGCGGTGACGCGGTGATGACGTCATCAAAACAAAAATAAAAGAATTAAAAGCTATCCCTGCGCATTGAACTTCGCCACAGCGTTTGTCCCACCGTCGGTATCAGTGTTCTTGATAAAGCGTAGCCGCTCGTCGCCTGCAAGGGACATATCATAGCAAGCGTTTAGTCGCAATGAGCGATGATTGATTATGGGCATTTGATATGGTTCTTTTTTTTCTTTTCCTTTCTTTTTCTTTTTTATGCTACGGAGTAAACAAGCTAGGATAACCGTCAGAAGCACTTCGTTAAAAAAAAATTAAATTATGGGGTTTTACGTGCCAAAACCACTTTCTGATTATGAGGCACGCCGTAGTGGAGGACTCCTGAAATTTCGACCACCTGGGGTTCTTTAACGTGCGCCTAAATCTAAGTACACGGGTGTTTTCGCATTTCGCCCCTATCGAAATGCGGCCGCCTTGGCCGGGATTCGATCCCGCGACCTCGCGCTCAGCAGCCTAACACCATAGCCACTGAGCAACCACGGCGAGAAAAAAAAAAAGAGAACAGAAACAAAACCGACTGTTTTTCAGTTCTCGCAACTTATTATACACAGAACACAAGACACCCGTCGCCATGACACTTTTTTCGACAACAGCGACACGCAACGGAGGACTGATATAGTTCTTAAAGAGGTTTAATTTTATTTTGCACCGCAGAACCGCAAGCGCAGGGAGCGCCGCGCGTATACCGCGGCCACGTGTACACTGTAGCCGCCCTCCTTTTTCTCTAGCAGAATGGCCGGCGGCGGCTTCACGCGCTCCAGTAGATGGCGCCTGGAACTGGCACTCGAGAAGTTGGGAAGAAGACCGTAAAGACGGCCGACCACATCTGCCACCGCTAATTTCTAACCAATTAGAGCAAATAAAGTTTTTCCTCCTCCTTAAATATATAACTTCCTTGGATAGAAACGAAAGCATGGTTGCTAATATATTGTTGACTTGGATATGTTTGGCACGAGGCCCAAGATGGCACCCTGTCTTCTAACACGCTCTTATGTTTGCGTGCGCGCCTCTGTCTTGAAGGGACGCGCACCGTAACATGCTGCAATGATATTGCATTCATCATCATCATCATCATCAGCCTAGTTACGCCCACTGCAGGGCAAAGGCCTCTCCCATACTTCTCCAACTACCCCGGTCATGTACTAATTGTGGCCATGTTGTCCCTGCAAACGTCTTAATGTCATCCGCCCACCTAACTTTCTGCCGCCCCCTGCTACGCTTCCCTTCCCTTGGAATTCAGTCCGTAACTCTTAGTGACCATCGGTTATCTTCCCTCCTCATTACATGTCCGGCCCATGCCCATTTCTTTTTCTTGATTTCAACTAAGATGTCGTTTACCCGCGTTTGTTGCCTCACCCAATCTGCTCTTTTCTTATCCCTTAACGTTACACCCATCATTCTTCTTTCCATAGCTCGTTGCGTCGTCCTCAATTTCAGCAGAACCCTTTTCGTAAGCCTCCAGGTTTCTGCCCCATATGTGAGTACTGGTAACACACAGCTGTTGTACACTTTCCTTTTGAGGGATAGTGGCAACCTGCTGTTCATCATATGAGAATGCCTGCCAAACGCACCCCAACCCATTCTTATTCTTCTGGTTATTTCAGTCTCATGATCCGGATCCGTGGTCACTACCTGCAATAAGTAGATGTATTTCCTTACCGCTTCCAGTGCCTCGCTACCTATCGTAAACTGCTGTTCTCTTCCGAGACTGTTAAACAATACTTTAGTTTTCTGCAGATTAATTTTCAGACCCACCCTTCTGCTTTGCCTCTCCAGGTCAGTGAGCATGCATTGCAATTGGTCTCCTGAGTTACTAAGCAAGGCAATATCATCCGCGAATCGCAAGTTGCTAAGGTATTCTCCATCAACTTTTATCCCCAATTCTTCCCACTCCAGGCCTCTGAATACCTCCTGTAAACATGCTGTGAATAGCATTGGAGATATCGTATCTCCCTGTCTGACGCCTTTCTTTATAGGGATATTGTTGCTTTCTTTGTGGAGGACTACGGTGGCTGTGGAGCCGCTATAGATATCTTCCAGTATTTTTACATATGGCTCATCTACACCCTGATTCCGTAATGCCTCCATGACTGCTGAGGTTTCGACTGAATCAAACGCTGTCTCATAATCAATGAAAGCTATATATAAGGGTTGGTTATATTCTGCACATTTCTCTATCACTTGATTGATAGTGTGAATATGGTCTATTGTTGAGTAGCCTTTACGGAATCCTGCCTGGTCCTTTGGTTGACAGAAGTCTAAGGTGTTCCTGATTCTATTTGCGATTACCTTAGTAAATACTTTGTGGGCAACGGACAGTAAGCTGATCGGTCTATGATTTTTCAAGTCTTTGGCGTCCCCTTTCTTATGGATTAGGATTATGTTAGCGTTCTTCCAAGATTACGGTACGCTCGAGGTCATGAGGCATTGCGTATACAGGGTGGCCAGTTTCTCTAGAACAATCTGACCACCATCCTTCAACAAATCTGCTGTTACCTGATCCTCCCCAGCTGCCTTCCCCCTTTGCATAGCTCCGAAGGCTTTCTTAACTTCTTCTGGCGTTACCTGTGGGATTTCGAATTCCTCTAGGCTATTCTCTCTTCCACTATCGTCGTGGGTGCCACTGGTACTGTATAAATCTCTATAGAACCCTCAGCCACTTGAACTATCTCATCCATATTAGTAACGATATTGCCGGCTTGTAAATGTAAATGTAAATCGAGAAACACTGTTCTAAACTGTCTGTTCTCTAACTTGTGCAGCAAATCCATGTTTATAGTATTAACGCAATAGCAAGGGTCACGAGTATGGCAACCATAACCGCAAGCGTCACGGTATGCTCGTAACATGTCGCGACAGCGCAGTTGTAATCCACACACTCTCTCACTTAGAAATACGCGGCGAGGGAGGGCCGACGACTAAGTAATTGCCAAGATTGGTTTTCAGTTAACGTTTATTAACAGGAATAGTGGGTGCCTATACTACCGAAAAGGAGGGATGCTGAGCGGTGACTACAATCATTTACTTGCCACACCGTACATCTACATTAAAATTCAACCGGTTTCACCAACTCTCGCTCATATTCTCTTGGCCCTAAACTGCGACTTCGCCTGCCACCTGGACTTCAGCTTTTCCTCTTTCCCCGCTCCTTTCCCAATATGCTGAGACGTGCTTCCACCGATGTTTCCTCCTCCTTTCTCTTAATAAATGAAGTCATTCATTCAGCCATTCCTAAATTGCTGCAGAAATTAGCGTGTCTTCATCTCCATAACCACCCTGTCGTTCATGTGGACTCTCCCCTCGCAAAACAATATTTCTGTGTTTACAAATAACTTGGCGTCGCATATAGGATTTTCTAGGAATGGCCAGCAGCGCGCCGTGCAATTTTCGGTGGGTGAAGAGACAGTAGAGCACCTTCTCTGCCACTTGCGCACTCAGTGCTCTGCTCCGTGAGCTACTGTTAGCCGCCAGGACGCAGTACGAAATGAAACAAACCTAGCTGGGTTGGTCGCGGGCAGCTCTTTTCGGTATTCATTGAAAGGTATCTGTATAGCGCAACAAAACAAGGACACAAGAAGAAACGAAGACGAGTAGAAGCGCTTCTTATTGTGTCCTAGTTTTTTTTTGCGCTATGCAGATACCGTTCAATGATGACCGACCAACAAGCCCATATCGCCTCCCGCGTCAAGCTCTTTTCGGATTCGTGATGCGCCGATTTAAAATCCACATTTCCTATCTAACCCTAAATGACAGCGATATAGGTGGGCTGAGTCACGGTAGCTCGTGGGTTTCCACTAACGACGCTCTTCAAGCAGCACTTTCGTCTTCAGCGTGTTTGCGAACCGGCGTGAAGAACAGGGGCGCGATCGGAGATATCTTGTTCGATACGCGTTCTGTTCGGTTGCTGCAACGTCACAAAGTGGCAGTATGCAAAATTTGTGACAACGGGGCGGAGAGAGCAGCCAGTCAGGAAGCGGTGACCTCCCCGGAAGATTAGTTCCGTCGTTTGTAGTCTGCTTGCAGACAGTATACTACAAAACGAAATGTTTCTCGTCTTCCAAATGAATGAACTCTTTATCTAAAAAAATGTATTTTTTCTTCTCAAGCTCCCGTATATCGACTGTTGCGCAAGGCCACCTGAGCCCCGCGAGGCGGTCCGACCCGGCTGTCCGACCAGGCTGTCCGACCCGGCCGTACGGCCCGGCCGTCCGACGCGGCTGTCCGACCCACCCGTCCGACCCGGCTGTCCGACCCCGCTGGCCGGCATCGGTTCCACGAGGTCTCCGACACGGTGACACGTGCTTCCGCCTGAACTGTAGGCCAATTACAAGTCACCGATACATAGATATAGCTGCATGTCATCTATGAGGTATTTTGGGGAACTGTCACGTGTGTGTGCCGTTTTCTGTGTCATGTGCGTCAATACAAGTCTGATGTGTGTTTGTGCTTCCGCGTGCTGCTTCTCCCTTTTCCTGGAGTGATCCGGCACCCAATAACATCACAGTATCGTCATTGACGCCGTGTCATCGGCAGGAGGTATTGCCAGAGTAGTTAACGACCGATTTTCCAGACGCCCGATTTTTCGAAGATGCCCGATAATTCGCACGGCTTTGCGGCACTCCATATAGTCAATGTATATCGCCCTGACTGCAGGTCTCAAATGGCATTAATCAAAGGCACCACCGCCGCCATTTTGATTATCTCGCCGTCTCGAACCGGCACTCTCGCAAGCAGATCCGCTGGCAGCCGTAGCCATCACCGCGGCAACGTTAGGCCTAGCTGCTTCTACGTTCGCTATTAAGCTTCTTGCCGTGCGGTGCTGTGTTTTTCATTGAAAGAATTCGCCGTTGTCAGCAATGGCACTGACTCCGCTTTTGAAATCCTCGCTATTGGCTTCGAAGCTCACTGAGCACGCGTTGCGTAATGCGTCTTCGAAGGTTAGCTTTGCCTTAGCACAGCACTGTTACGCGGTGAAGGATAACAAGCGTGGGAAGGGGCGATTGTCAAAGGACACCAAATGTATTCCTTAATTATACACGCGTGCACCCCATCTCCTGTCACAGTACGAGCACCGATATGCCTAATGAGTGTAGTGGCAGGGCTTAAGAGCTTTTTCGGGCGTGCCTGCGGCAATTTTAGCCCTTAAGCGCAGTTAAAGACATGCATTCATTTTTTTCGGACTGCCCGAATTTTCGGATGTTTTTGCGGCCCCTAGGGAGTCCGAGAAATCGGACGTTGACTGTACAACTGACCAAGACGATGCTTCAAGTGATCCATGGGGTGAACGCGTGGCAGAAGGAGGATGAGAACAGAAAGGATCAATGCACCGAGGAATTAACGGGAAAGGAAGCGTGCCACCGCCACTTTGAAGGAGCCTGAGCTCAAAAAACAAAGTGTTGGCTAACACCGAGATGTAGGTGTCCCTCATTGAAACCAAAATAAACTCTTTAAAGCAGTGAAACCCAACACTGAGGTGTTGTATACGGGCTGGGAGAATGTCAGGACAGTTGAGGTTGAATTTTCCAGCTGCAGAGAGAGAATCTTAGTCGTGACAAAGTTCAGGCCTCATACCGATAAGCTTGCTATCAGTTGATAGAAATAGGTCATATTCAAAAATATTTACTTATGTATGCATCTCTTTTTCATTCGTATTTGAAAATGTTCGACACAATTTGGAATGGGTTTTGCCATTTTTTTCGTTATGCCCTCTGTTTTCTTTTTAAATGAAATAGATATTACTCCTTACTATTCAAACTGGATTTAGTTATTTTTTGTTTCAACATGCTTCCTAGACAGTGACAGCACTGAGCAACATGGCGTCAGCCTGCCTTGACATGAAACGAAGTTCTGGCTCATTCAGGGAATTTTGCAAAGGTGCTCAGGGAAAACCTGGAAAACTCAGGGAATTTGGAAATGTCAACTTGGTAGACACCCCGGAAAACCCTCTAAGCACAACGATGGTAGCGCGCATAGTAGTGCTTCCTCTGAATCAAATCTACGGATCAAGGGGTCTGTTCGTCATTTGGAATGCTCGTACATTGTAGCGCAATCGCGGGTCCTCAAATGTGATGGAGAACGTACTAAAGTGTTCGCTTCACACACGCAATCTGATAAGATAACGCTCTTTTGCTATTGAATCCGTGACAACATACTGCATATTAGAAACACATGCAGGCGCCTCTTGAGCTAACCGATAATTTTGGAATTTTTGGAACTGTGGTTAGACGCTAAAAAAGAACCCCCCCCCCCCCCCCAAAAAAAAAAAAAAAAACTTGTGTACATTTGCTTTGAATATTAGCTGAAACATAGTTATCGTGGTAAAAGGGGCCCCAAGACTGCAGAGCGACGCCGACATACAAAAAATTCAAGAGCTAAACACTTTCGATTTACTGGTATTTATCAAACCAGCACTTTGTGGTTCAATGTAGCCCTGTAGTCCAGGGGCCAGTTCCACCACGGGTACTGTGTCGGAGCTCATATATCATGTCAGCATTAATTGTCACAAAACCACAGTATTTCTTCTTTAGATCTTAACACTAGACAGCCAAAATATTTGCTGCAATACCTTCTTAATGTTTCAATACTTTTCGTTCTAACCTACATATCCGCGCTGATCCACATGTTACAAAGTAGTGAAAATGTAGCCAATGCTTTCCCCCAGGCAGCTCTTTTTATTCCTGATGATGCCAGGGAACCAAGTATGAGGCCACCAACGCTCAGAAATCTAATCGGGAGTGCGCACAATGTTCTTGCACACCTTGTGTGATGTACCGTAGCGCTCAGGTGCTTCTTGTATAATGCAGGAGAATCGATCACAAAGGCAGAAGTTCATGGTTGGACACATCTGCTTAAGCTCATGTAGTTGATTTGCGCAAAGATAACCTGTCCAAGCTTTCACACTTGCTTTATAAAAGCGTACAGCACCGTCAATATGCCGGCTGCTTTTAACTGCACCAAACAAAACTATTAATCCAATACAAGTATTGGTGACATCATTTTATCATTCAAGTGTTCAGAATGGTAACCTCTGGCTGCGGAGTAAGTTTAGAAGTTGTGTGCGTAACTAACAAAGCTACGTTAATTAAATTTTCAGTATTTGAGCTTAGGTGGCTAAAGAAAATGAGAAGTTTGGAGCCCGTCCTCGAGATTATACAGCCGAGCGAAGAAACTGGTTAAACATGCTTCTCTAAGAGCCATGCGAACGAAAATTTTCCAAGTAGACGCTCTTGGAAAGTGTAACTGACGCATGAAAAGAACATGTGTACAGTCACAGAAAGAACAGCGCTTTAAGACGGGACACAACTGAGGAACGACACACACTGCGCTAACAAGTTGAAGCGCTGTTCTTTCTGTGATAATGAACCGTAGTCCGTCAGTCAATCCTTGCAAACCTGTAAAGTCAAATTGACCGCACCTAGCCTTTGTGATGCTGTCATCAATAGTATGGCACCGTGAGCATGCTCCTTGTGGCCAGTCAGTTTTCGATTTTTATTTATGCTGTTTTTTCGAAGGCAAGCAGTTTTAAGTTTTCGCATAGAGTAACATAGTAAACGTAAAGAGTGGACGCTCCCATAGGCGCCTGCGGCCGAAACTCGGAGGCCCTAATTTCAGTTTCGTTTCTTTTTTTTTTTATGACCCATAACGTTGCTTAAATCGAGTGATTTCATGCAGGCGCTTGTGCCGCTGTTCATATGTTGTGACGACGTGACAACGAGCGTGCAAAAGAGTTTCACTTCATGTTAGTTTCATTTAAATTCATATTTGCTGTTTCAAGCTGTAACTTAGCGCAACAATCATGCCAAATGTTGCGGAAGTAGAACTTTATCGTTTATGATATTGTACGTCTATTAACTCACGCCAAAAGGTGTATCGTAAATAAATGTGTCATGTTTCCTTAAATATAAATCAACTTGCTGCACAGTAAAGAACACGAAAATATTGGACAAAAATTTATTGCAGCAAGATTGTAAGAGGCAGATACATGAAAACGGGAATAAAACTGCGAAATGCAAGTTATACGGGTGTCACACGGCGCACTTTTAAACGCGATCAAGCCCAAGCCTATTTGAATTTCTCGGTGGCGATTGGTTCTTTTGCGCAAGCTGCGCGATGTAGCCAATAGGAGTCAAGAATTTCGATCTGGATCGGACTTGATCGCGATCCAAAGTGGTCATGTGACACCGGTATGATAGAGAATAGTCGGAAATTAATGGTGTGATGGCAATAACTTTGCACAAGCAAAACACATAGAATACGTGTTGCAACTATCGAGATAATGAAAAAAAAATTACACATACACGCCAGCAATTAATTTGCTCAAAATGGGATTGTTTTAGAAGGAAAAAATATATGACATTTTTTCTTTTACTTCTGCGAAGGAAGGCGAATTAGGGTAGCAATATTATGGGAGTGGTTGTGTGCCGAAATAACATGACTTCAAAAATAATTGAGCACGCACCAACATCCTCATCTCGAATGTGTAAGCCAGCGTGTCAGTCATTAAACAGCTGCAATTAAGCACTTTGTGTTGAGGGCCTTCACCTGCTGTCTTCGAAGCCTTGCAATGGTGTTCTGATACTTGGAATTTCGCCCGGGAGTATGCATGATGTCCTTTGGCTGTATAGTGTATTTTGAGGAAATGGTGGAGGTTCCTGCAATACGTAGAACGACAGACAGAAGGTAAGCAATACTGGAGGCTTCAAAGCTATTGAATGTAGACGCTACGTTACTTCGTATACGCAATACTCGAGCCTGCAAAGCTTTATAATGGAGATGCTGCGTTCCTTCATGTAATGCGTATTTTTTTGTTAAGGAAGCACTGTTATAAATGCTAAGAAACAAGTAACTTTAAACGGTAACGACTCCATACCCAATAAAACATGAAAACACGCCTCTTCAGCCCAATGCAGAAGAGCAAACAACGCTCGAGCGCACATAGCCTGCTCCACAGAGATTGAGAGAGAGCACATTATTGCCATACTGCAAATACTGCACCTGTACAGCTTTATAAATCGCTACTTCTTTTGGAAAAGTAGAGCACCATACTTTTTCAGCAGTCGCCCCGAACACATGCCGCCCCGAACGGCATGTGTTCATAGGCCGCATTTCATAACGAACCATTTTATTTTATTTTCTAGCTACGTCATTGTATCGAACGTGCCTCGCAGCTCGGACACTGCCGCGTCGCTGTTATCGCTAGCATCACCGCTCATTGCTGCGCATAGAAAATAAAGAATGCGAAATGAAAGTCGGCATAGCAAATGGGCAACAGTTGTTCATGGCTGCAAGGCCGCCGTCACTCGTTCATGTGGCTAACATGACATAACGAAATGCGAAGAGAATAGTCGTTAATAAGTCGTTAACAACGCGCAAAAGAACTTGCTGTGGCCTTACCATGAAAGGACGACGAAGCAGACGCTGGCAGAAGAACCCAACAACGATGCTCAGGTTGTAATGGTTGGGGTCGGGCATGAAATAGATGGTAGCTGGCCCATGTCGTCGTCCAACTTATCCACGCTGAGTGCGTTGTTGAAGGGAGAGACTTGTACTCATCGAGGACGAGGAATATGGGATTTATTCACAATATTTACCTGAGAAGGTTACAGTTCATCAGTCTAACATGACTGAAAGAGGAATGCACACTGAGGGCCCGCCAACGGCTCCTTAAATACACTCTGTCCTCAGTAGATCCCTAGGTGAGGGAAAACGGCTGCTCGACCAAACGGAACATTGAAAGTCATCGTCGTCGACTCGCCTTTTAGGGGGAGGGTTTACACACTCACTTCCGCACAGGTTTCACTGAACACACCGAGGTGAGAGAGTTTTCGCAGAAACGGGTCTTGCATCGAGCAGGTGCCTCTTCATCCCAGTGTTGACCCCCCAGACAATGGCCGCCGCGTCTGTTCATGACTTCTAAGCCCCGTGAGACGGCCGCAAGACATCTTCTCCCAGGAGTTGCACCGCTTCAAACAATCCGTGACGGTGACGGCGAATCCACTAACATTAATTGGTCTGCCGACTGCGTCTAGCCATACCGGCGGCGCTCGCAGACCGACGACGCAGCGTATTGTTGTTTTCCCAGAGCGAGCCATCGCAGCGGGCCGAGCGCGTTCCAAGGTCTGGTTATCTGATTATCGCCACCGTTGCCACCACCGCCATAAATGCAATGCCGTTACAAAGGACTACCCTCTTGGCGCAGACAGTTGAAACTTCTTGATACACGGCTTTTATATAGAAATAACATTGTTGAAAATTTTGCCCATTCAGTTACGCATGTGCATTGCCGTGAAGTTCCAATGGTGAAGGTGCAATGTCCAGAATTCTTGAATATGTTCATGCTACAAGGCACGGTAGTATTTTTTTAACCTAACAAAAAGTCATGCACATGCTTGTTGTTACGTTGTCCAAGGAGTAAAATCTGATAATAAGAGCGATGACTTAACAAATAAGCAACCCTTTGCTACGTTTGCTAGCTGTACCATTGCAACGTTTTAGGAAATAAAAACAGACATATATTATTTGAAGAGCCCTCTTAAAGAAACTAAAACTGAAACGAAATCTTGAGTTTTGTGTTTCGGCCACTTGGTGGGAGACTGTTGAACTCAGTCCTACGTGGCGTTAAGAAAAAAAAAAAAAAGAGGTATAATGCAGTATGGCATCGAACCGCAGCCGGCATGATGCGGAACGATAGGTATGAACGATTAAACGACTCGGCCACAGACTCCAACGTTTACGCAAGCGAATACGCCAGAGTTTTTATATATACCACGTGAACTTGCACGACTGTATTTCAAAAATTGCTTTGGGGAACAGTTCTCTTCTCTTGCGTGTATTGAAGGTACCAAAACCCGCCGTGGTTGCTCAGTGGCTATGGTGTTAGGCTGCTGAGCACGAGGTCGCGGGATCAAATCCCGGCCATGGCGTCCGCATTTCGATGGGGGCGAAATGCGAAAACACCCATGTACTTAGATTTAGGTGCACGTTAAAGAACCCCAGATGGTGGAAATTTCCGGAGTCCTCCACTACGGCGTCCCTCATAATCAGAAAGTGGTCTTGGCACGTAAAACCCCATAAAGCAAAAAGTACCAATCCGGAACAAAAATACGCATGTGTGACCTACGCTCCCTTAAATGAACTTACTCAAGCTTGCAGCGTTAAAACAACATGTAGTATTCTAGTAGGTTCCAAGTCACTGCGGAACCGAAGGAGGGGCGATTAAAGGCGACAACATCTCCTAAATACCATATAATAAAAAATTGAAGATGCTTTATGCGTTGGGAAAAGCTCATCACGACAGTTAGAAAATCCACCTTATTCCCAAATTTAGGTCTCACACACGGCGCACCTTACGAGGCCTCGTGAGAGAGAGAGAGCTGTGTGCGTTGAACTGGTTCACAGAAAGCGCAAAGCAGTCAATCTTATATGTACTTGACCGACATATTGAGTACCCGCTGTTTCATCAGCGTCCAGGACATATTGACGCACTCTTATATATCGTCTGAGCTTCGGAATTGCTGGCACAATGCACTCTTTATTTCAGCTTAAGCGTGAGTACTCTCCGACATGTTCGTGCACGGCCACGACGACGCGCACGTATACCACTTACTCGAGCGTCCACAGCACATTACGCTTGACGTCACCTCGAACGAAAAATTCAATCACTTCACCCACATGTAATTTTTTCACCTGCCAGTGTTTGTCCTATGACTATCAAAAGCAGTACCACAGTCCTTTAATAGTTTTCTCTGGTAGTAAGTACATCATAAAGCAATGAAAGCACGCCAACGCTTCTTTGAAGATGGTGGCATATGATATCACAACTCTTCATGTGTAATAATGCATCATTCGTGCGTCCGAAACAAGTTTGGGCACATTTACATCAAGCATTCGCGGACTTTCTTCCAACGATAACGTTACACGATACCGTCTGGATACATAGTGTTTTGTTTTATTTAGCTATTTATTACCTTATGCAAGAATTTATATATGTCTTAATTTTTATATCCTTTTAACCAAGTGAGAACAGGCAACCGTCGCCACCAAAAGGCGGAAACAACTTCACTACTGATTTTTAGCTCAATAATAATAATAAAGGAATAATAATATATAACGAGCATCTTTTTTTATTTAGCTCTCTCAGCAGTGCTATGTGCCTTAAGAGTTGTGTACGCCGAGAGGTAATGAAAAAGGAGGATAACTTGTTCTTGGACTAGTTGGTTGATATTTGACGAAGCCATTGTAGCGCAAATAAAAACGAACACGTGGAACACAAGATCAGACATAAGCGCCCGTGGTGTCCGGTCTTGTGCTCTTTGCGTTAGTTTTTATTTGCGCTACAGTGGCTTCTTCATGAAAAAGTGGGAGGTGGTATATTTTGTGCAGGCGAGTTAATAAAGGTCTGATAGGAAAAAAGAAAAAAAAATCGAACGCGTTATTTCAACAATAGCGGGGCATACAATTGCGATACGACTCAGTGCGGCTGAGGAAAAAGATTAAAAGAAAATGCTGACGTGAGCGACCTTTCAGAGTCTCAAACCAATTTGCAGCGAAGCTGATTCTGCTCCGGGCTTTCCGTATCCGTCATGCTGTCCTCTCCCGCAAACCTTATTTTCTCCGCCACCCGTGCTACCGCCAGCTGCGGGCATATCACGTGGCTTCTCCTTGGTGCGGCCCAGCCATTTCGCTGACGTCGGCGTCTCTGAGACGCGCACTCCTTCCTAATAACTAGCTCAAATAAATCATTCGAGAGTTACTTATACACTGTCGATTCACTTTTAGTACATAATTCTTTTGTCTCCAAAGGTATACAATGCTTCAATCGACAATAGCTATTGCCGGTCACAAGCGAAATTTTCAACTTTGTTTAGACACCCAAGGAAGTGTTCTTGCGACTTCCGTGGAATCTCCCCCAGTAATTGTCTTGCGACTTTGAAAGATCACCAGCGCGGTGTTCAGGACGCTTAATTAACAATTAACAAACAGTAACAATTTTTTTTTACTGCACAGTTCTTTAGAGTCAAATGCTCTAACAACTCCCCCTGCTTACCCTATAAACGTAAATAACTTATTTAAATAGCATAACAAGTAACCTCCGCGAAGCTCTCATTTACACTGAATTTGACCATTCCTTGTGACTACGTCAGTCACCCTACGGCTCTGAACCTTCAGCAGCAGACGCCTTAAGCTGCGTAAATTTACTCCTGCGTAGGCTGTACTCGATCCGTCCAATTACTTCACGGAACTTCCTCAGAATGTAAAGATGCCTCTAACTTTCCCAATCTCCAAACACGCATATTATTATTCCTCATAAGTTGAATCTGCTGCGGCAGCTTATTGGTTATGGTGTGACGCTGCTGAACTCGAGGTCGCGGGTGCGATGCCGCCCAGGGCGTCCGCATTTCGATGGGGCCAAATGCAAGAACTCTCGCGCACTTAGATTTAGGGGCACATTGAAGCACTCAAGGTGGTCAAAAACCACTCGGAGTCCCTCGTTACAGCCTGCCTCATAATCAGATTGTGGTTTTGACAAGTAAAACCCTGTAACGTATTTAACCCACATAATTAGAACTTTGTACATCCAGCACGTCTTCCTGGCTAGCAGTCCGTGACACGCATCCTACTTATAGCGTTAAAACTTCTTTCTGGGCGAGTTGGTGCATACTTGACATGAAAACTGTTTACAGCGCAAACACATGCAACCACAAAGTATAAGGGACAGGACACAAGCGCTGACTGTCAACTAACTTTTATTAACGGGAGACGGGTGCCTTATATAAGGGGAAATGTCGGCCAAACCGGCCGCTGCATTAATGAACGCTTGGGGGAACATGCCCGAAATTTAAGCAACTTAAAGGACAAGTACGCACATTTGGTCGCGCATGTAATTGGATGCACAGGATGCGAGGCTCGTTTGGGAGACAAAGATTCTCGGCACAAGTGCCGACGCGACGGCGCGCGTCAGTTTGGAAGCGTTCTACATACACAAATATGGCAGCAAGTGCGTAAGCACCCCTTCTGTATCGCTTTTTGCGGCAGAGCTTCATTTTTTGGAAGCGGCTGCTCACTGATTTCATTGTATCTTAGTATCCCTCGCCTTTTGTTAGTGTTTGTCTACTTTTTTCGTTTTCTTGTTTCTTCGCGTCTGAATGCGTTGACTGCTGGCACGTTCGTTCATCGATGCGCATCGTCATTTTCCCCGATTGTATCACTCCCTTCCCCCTTCACTTCTGCCTTTCCCCTTATATAAGGCACCCGTCTCCCGTTAATAAAAGTTAGTTGACAGTCAGCGCTTGTGTCCTGTCCCTTATACTTTGTGGTTGCATGTGTTTGCGCTGTAAACAGTTTTCATGTCAACTACTTATAGCGGTTGCTGTTAACGAGGCCGGTGATGTGCGCAGATATGGACGCTCTGCCTCGCCGGAAGAAGCGATAACGCGGCGAAGTCTTCGGAAGAGCTGTGCGTGCAGTTCCCCCCAGTGGAGTAGAGAGACCTCAGAGTTTTTGTAATTGTGAGTTGGTCCCGCGGCACCAGTCACTTACCCACGTCCCGGGACACGAATATACGGCGGATGATTGAATGCTTTCGCCGTTGAACCCCGATGGCGTGGTCAGAAGCTCCTAGCAAAGGGATTGTCACGGGGAGATAATACAGCGGCTGCAGTCTGCCCGAGCCAATTCAAGATGGGCCTGCTAATTGCAGAGTCCGTAACGAGTAAAAGTGCGGGCTCTCCGTGGATGACCGGCGCGCCTGTGTCTTTTCCGTTCCATCTCTGGGTAGACTAAGAAAGGCGCGAACTTGACGCAGATAATTCACTGTAAATTGGTGTGGAATACCAACAGGCCCAAACTGCCACGCCCGTGTCGGGGACGGGGCCATTGTGTGTCCTCGGTGCGTTTCCCTCTTTCCCTGTTCGTGCTCAGTGACGTGCGCGTGTTTGAGCTGAGCTCTCCTCGGAGGAAAATAGCTGCAAACCTCCGTATTGGCCGGAGATAATGTCACCTGTCTGCTAACGTCGAATTGGAGGAAGCTGATGCGAACGGGAAGACGGAAGGAATAAGACAAGACGGTCTCGTTGTTGAGGACGGCAGCTTGAACTCGAATTGAACTTCTCATCGTCATTCCTTTATTCTTGGACCTGATGAATAAATTTAAACGTTGTGTTTTAAAACGTTCTGAATGTCGTACGAAGGCCTACGATCTCGACTCTATCACAGTGCGTGAAGTTCCCACGTCTACAAACCCCCTGTCGCAACAGCGGTGATAGAAGCCGGTGAATGGCACCCGGCGTCCCGAACGCGTGGCGCATGGTGAGGACAGAGATGTCGAGGGTTGACGGACTGCTCGAAGCTCGTTGGGTGTTTGTGGTTCCACAAACAGAATGCGTGCTGTCTTCAGTCTGTCGATGGAGGACTCGAACGTCCCTCTCTTTTTTGCGCAGGGTGAAATTTTTCTCGTCGCGATGGACAACACTGTAGGATCTGGTGTAAGCTGGCTGGAAAGGAGCCCGGATGGCGCCATTGCACAGAAAGGCGTGCGTACATGTTTCGAGCTCCTTGAAATCAGAGGGTGTTGGCTTGGAATGGTGCGCCTCTGGCGATCGACGAACGGTGGTCATGGCGCGTCGTAGCCGGGACACCAAAGATTGCTGCTTCAGGCGATACAGAGGGGAATTATCCGAGAAGATGCAGGGGTCCTCGGTAGACGAGCTCTACAGGTGTCGCTTGAAGGTGGCTAAGCGATTTCGGCCATGACGAAATTTCAGCAAAATCGACGGTGCAGGCTTTTTATTTCATTCTGCAGGTGTAGAGAGCTGTAGGTATTGATGGTGAAAGGGTTCGCTGCACTGAGCTCGAAGGAGATGGATGGTAATCGTGAAAGTGGGCTCGTAGATAGCAGAAAATATCCGGGCCCCAATGGATGAGGAACCGCTGTTTTGTTATTAGGCCGGTGACAAAGACTCGGCGACCAGCAAGTTGACAGCTCGCAGCCGCGTTTACGAGCCGCCGGTGGCTTTCCTGACGTCCAGCAGAACAAGGTGATTCACATTTGCGGGCTCTGTCACCAAAGTTTAGATGGTAGTAGCATCGGCTGGTGCCATCGGGCTGCGATGAGACCAGTTCGCGGTCGCGGCTTTGAGGGCTGTCTTGGGGACTCGCCTTCGGGCGCTCAATCCAGATGCTCAAGGACGGAACTGAGCTTTCGAGTGATGTCGTTAATGGGGCGAACTAGCTCGGAGGCGTCGGAAGGTGCGTTGACGGCCTTAAAGGCGGGAGATAGCGATGATAGGCAGACATCCATGATGCGGTCGAAGATATTGGCAAGTTCGTTTAGCGGCATCGTGAGCTGTAGCTGGAGAATGGCTTGGTCGTGCGGTGGTAGTCGCTGAAGCCACACTGGTCAAAGTAACGGGTCGTGAATGTGTGTGTATGTGACGAACTTTGCGATGGCTGGCGGTCACCGAGTTCTTTGCACTGGAGCAGCTGACGCCGCTTCTGGTCTTCATAGATTGACAGCCGACGGATTAGTTCAGACTTGAGGTGCCAGTAAGGGTCGGCGGCTGGTGGATTGGCGAGGAAGTCCTGGATCTCGGCCACCTAGTCGGAGTCCAGGTGGGCGACGATGTAGTCGATCGTCCGTGATACGTGGGAGGGAGAACTGTCCCCGACCTGCGCAAACCACACTTCAGACGAGTCTGCCCAAAATGGGGCAGGTTTCACGGCGCATAGCAAACGTCTGGGCTGACTTCGAGCGGAGCAGCGCACAGAGTGATGCTCTCACCGGGCACAAGCTGTTGCTGATTTTGGATCAGTTCTTGCGAGGCCTGTAGCTTCTGCTGCAGTTCTCGCAATTGCTGTTTGAGAGCTACAAGGGCTTCCTGGTTGGCCATGGCGGTGCAATATGTCCGCTGTCCGGCTGACCAATGTGGGACGGATTCTAACAAAGAATATCAACACAGGCTCGCTCATTCCTTCAGAAAATAACGAACGTAAAACACATTAGAGCAGAGCCTTAGGAGAGCAGCAGCCGCAGCTGCGGTCCGGTCATCCCACAACCACGCAGCAAGTTTGGTCGAGTGGTACGCGTGATGTGTAGTGGCTTTTCCGTGGCGCGCTTCCTACGTATAGCTGTTGCTGTTATCGAGGCTGCTGATGTGCGCAGGCATGGAAGTTGTGCCTCGCCGGAAGAAGCGATGATGTCGTGAAGGCCTCGTAAAAAAAAAAACAATGCCTGCAGTTGTGGCGATAGTGTATCACCACACATGCACACACAAACCATAAAGTTGAGGCAAACGCAAAAGAAAGATATCGCTTAAAACAACTCAGCCCTCTAGGGCTTTAGTTCATGAGCATTTAATGTGTGCTCTCGGCATTTGCCCTTCTCTTTGTGTTAAGATTTCTTGTTTGGCGAGACGGGCTAATAATATTGCTATAATGCCAGCGATGTTTCAGCATCGTCGTGTGCGCCTTTTTCCAGAGCGTCAGCAGTCTAAATGGCGAAAATTTCAATGTATGCAGGCAGCCCAGTGGGAGCACCAGGCCCACGTGGACCCACACTGAGAGACGATGCTGGACGAGCATTCACTCCTCCCGTCTGTGCTTTCACGCCGCCGTCAAGCTCACCATGCGTTGCACCCTATTCACCACTCTCCCATCAGTTCTTTTCTTTTTACGCACTTTCTCCCCCGTACGACTGGGCTCAGGTCACCGCCAACAAGTGAGACAATTACCGTGGTCTCATGAAAAAGAAAACTGGCTTCCACCCGAGATTAGAGCGCACGAAACTAGGATGGCAACCCACACGGGTTTGAAAGCAGGAAACAATCAAAGGAAATCTTGTCGGTTTTCTTTGTAGCTTCGTGCTACTTCCTTTCGGGTGGATGATCACTTCCTCGTTCATGAAACTTCCTCCACGTTTGCCGATTTATGCAAAATCGATTTACCTTACCGGGGTTTCCTTTTCTGATAATGACCTCCATTTGTTACGTGATACAATTTGCTACTGCTTCAAGCTATATCGAAAAATGAGCTGTTGGTGCACCAGAACGTGCAGTGGTCGGGAGGTGATGGTTCTGGGTTTTAACAATAGGCTGCAGAATGTTTTTTAACGTTTTCTTTTTTTGGGCAGTTTTGTCATACAATGAGGGACTTATCTTAAACACATCGCATGCATGTCCCTCATTATTTATAGGCAGACAGGATAATGTATGGAAAAACAATGTGTCTTCGGTTTGTGGGTACACAGTAAAAAAGTTTTATTTTTCTGACAATTTCCCTTCGGAAAATTTTCGCTCACTGGAGACAGATGGATGGCTTCATTTTGTTCCCATGCAAAAGAAAAAAAAACGAACGAGAAGTACATGCTGCCATTGAGTGACCGACGCGGTCTTGCCTTGGACGTTGCTAGACGCCGCGCGTACCCAACTTAGGGGCTTGGAATACCTTTTTACTGCTCGCTGAATTTACCAGAGGTAAGACGCGTTGTGGAAGCGGCCCCTGGGGTGCACAGAAAAATCCACAGAAGCCACAACAAAGCTACACGTCTCCTCCATGTGCTTCCTCAGCGACACTGGTTTGTTGTATGTCAGGAGACATGCTTTAGTGGCATTGGAGGAGACGTAAGGTGGACAAACTGCCGGTATTGACTGCCGCGCTGAAACCATCGGTAGTTACCACCTACACAAACAACCACCACCATTCTTCCCATCATTCCTACCACAATTACCGCCAGCATTACCACCACCATCGCCACCACTACCAAGTTAGCTACAAATCCCCAACCCAACGTTCAAATCATGACTGCAGAAGTTTGTAGATTGTGCTGAGGATGTGGTTTACCGCATACCCCTGTCATGCGCCCGCACTTATGTGGGGCATACCTTCCGATGTCTAACTGATCGATTGAGAGAACATTGCTGAAATAAAAAAAGCCTTGCTGGTGATTTTTACTGTAAGACATGCGGCCATCATCTGTTTTTTGATACCTGCAGAATTGCTGGCCGAAGCAAGCGTGCTACAAAAAGATAGCTGAAGCGGATGCGATAGACATACTTGATGAAATGTGTTTAAGCATGCCATACATTGCGCTAAGAGCGAAAGAACATCGTTTTCTTTTCTAATTGGAGTGCTGGCCACCAAGGGTTACCTTATTTGATGGGTAGGTAATCCTTTTCGTTTTTATGATAATGCGCACCGATATTCTTGGATTAAGTTGATAACTGTGCGGTATAAAGTAGTAACTGGGTCACAAAAATAAACTGTTGGAATTAGCGCTATGTGCGTGTATGTGCATTTCTATGCTTGTGTGCAGTTCGTGCCTGTTCAGTCATCCTTACTGAAATGACATGCGGGACTACAAAAAAGCAAGGTTCTTTCTCTTCGAAGCAAGAATATCCATATGATCCATAATGAACATTACACGCTCTTGAGAAGAAATGTCAGGGAATTAGCAAACTCAGCACAGCGTAATATGGTGGCAGAACGATGTAAATAACGTGAACGTCGTGTAAATTTATTTGTGAGAGAAAACTTTCGTTACCTTCTAAATGCATCAAATTAGCACTCATAAGTAAAAGGTCTCCTAGTTTACTTGATTGTTTCCCAGCTGCTATTTTTCACTTTTATAATTCCACAAAAGTGGTGCCAAATAGTGCTCCCTGTTTTTCTTTTTCATTACACTATATATATATATATATATATATATATATATATATATATATATATATATATATATATATATATATATATATATATATATATATATATAGGCCTGTCCCTGCGATCTCCAATTACCCCTGTCCTGCGTCAACCGATTCCAACTAATGCCCGCGCATTACCTAATGTCATCACTCCACTTAGTCTTCTACCGTCCTCGACAGCGTTTCCCTTCTCTTGGTATCCATTCTGTAACCCTAATGGTCCAACGGTAATCTAACCGGCGCATTACATGACCTGACCAGCTCCATTTTTTTCTCTTGATGTCAATCAGAATATAACCTATACCCGTTTGCTCTCTGATCCAAACCGCTCTCTTTCTGTCTCTTAACGTTATGCCTAGCAATCTTCGTTCCATAGCTCTTTGCGAGGTCCTTAACTTGTCGTCAAGCTTCTTTGTCAGTCTCCAAATCTCTGCCCCATATGTCAGCACTGGTAAAATGCACTGATTGTACACCTTCCTTTTCAGTGACAATGGTAAGCTTCCAGTGAGGAGCTGACAATGTCTGCCGTATGCGATCCAACCCATTTTTATTCTTCTATGAATTTTCTTCTCATGATCAGGGTTCCCTGTGATTAGTTGACCTAAGTAAACGTACTCCTTCACGAGACCCTAAAGGCTGACTGGCTATCCTGAACTCTTGTTCCCTTGCCCATCTATTCATCATTATCTTTGTCTTCTGCATATTAATCTTCAACCCGACTCTTACACTCTTTCTCTTGAGGTCCTCAATCATTTGTTGTAACTCGTCTGTATTGTTGCTGAATAGAACAATGTCATCAGCAAATCGAAGGTTGCTGAGATATTCGCCGTCGATCCTTACTCCTATGCCTTCCCAGTTTAATAGCTTGAATACTTCTTCCAAACACGCAGTGAATAACATTGGAGAGATTGTGTCTCCTTGTCTGACCCCTTTCTTTATAGGTATCTTCCTGCATTTCTTGTGTAGAATTAAGGTAGCTGTGGAACCTCTGTAGATATTTTCCAAGGAATTTACGTAAGCGTTCTGTACTCCTTGATTACGTAATGCCTCTATGACTGCTGGTATCTCTACTGAATCAAATGCTTTTCGTATTCTATGAAAGCAATAGAGAGAGGCTTATTGTACTCTGCGGATTTCTCGATAACCTGATTAATGACATGGATGTGGTCCATTGTAGAGTATCCCTTCCTGAAGCCAGCTTGTTCCCGTGGTTGACTAAATTCCAGTGTTGACCTTATTCTATTGGAGATTATTTTGGTAAATATTATGTATAATACTGGGAGTAAGCTAATGGGTCTATAATTTCTCGATTCTTTAGCGTCTCTCTTTTTGTGGATTAGTATAATCTTTGCATTCTTGCAGTTTTCTGGGAACCTTGCGGTCGATAGACACTTCTTATAGAGAGCCGCCGGTTTTCCAAGCATTATGTCTCTTCCATCTTTAATTAAGTCGACTGTTTTTCCATCTTCTGCTGCCCCTTTTCCTCGTTTCATATCTTACAAGGCCCTTCTGATGTCAACGCTAGTTATACGCGGAGTTTCTGTATCCAGTTCATTACTGTTTCAAATTGAGGTATCCTGACTCTTCTGGGTACTGCACAGGTTAGTATAGAATTCTTCCGCTACATTTACAATATCTCCGAGATTGCTGATGACGTTACCCTGCTTATCTTTCAGTGCATACATCTTGGTTTGTCCTATGCCAAATTTTTTTCTCACTGATTTCAGGCTGCGTCCATTTTTTACGGCTTCTTCCGTCTCACGTTATCGTTTTGAATGTAACTTATTTTCGCCTTTTTGATGGGTTTTTACAGTTCCGCGGATTCTATCTTATCTCTTGAGTTCGCCACTCTCATTCTTTATTGTTTCTTTATTAGGTCCTTTGTTACTTGGCAGAGCTTGCCTACTGCTTGCCCTGGAGCCGTGCCTCCCACTACAATGGCTGCCTCTGAAGGCAGCCTAGTTGCGGTTTCATTCATTGCCATCTATGTCATCTTCATCTCTTTATTCTAAGGCTGCGTATTTGTTTCCAAGTACCAGCCTGAATTTGTCTGCTTTTACCTTTACTGCTTCTAGGTTGACCTGTTTCGTGACCAATTGAACTCTTTCTCTCTTCGAATTGAGGTGAATCCTAGCCCTCACTAACCTATGATCATTGCACTTTACCCTATATATATATATATATATATATATATCATAAGTGTGCATATGAATCCTGTCAAAACGCGACGGCCGCGGTCGAGATTGCACCCGTAACCACGAGTAAGGCCATGGCCACTAAGATACCGTGTCAGGCACAGAAGCCTTGATTTGAATAAATGTATGTGTAATAATTTATTGAAAAGAGTTCTGTGACGTTCTAACATGTGCGTCCTGCCACGCAGTGCAAGTTGCCTCAAGCAAGCGTGGAAGAGCCGGGTCCTGTTTGCCTTGTCTGCGCTTCTCCGATTTCCCAAAATCTATTTCCGCTGGAGCAAAAGAGCAGAAGGAAGCAAACTGTTATCGAAGGGCGCAATAATAGTGCTGCTAGCTGGCCGACGTCTTTCCACGTTTGAAGGGTTTTTCTTTTCTGTCAGACTTGCGCCCATTCTCATCGTCTAATAACCTTTTTTTGTCCAAGAGCAATCTTAGTTTCTTTTCATCCTTTTGTTTGCACTGACTGGACGAAAAGCAGTATCCTTGAGGCATTAGAAACGTGAGTGGGAGTTCTACAGGTTTTCCCGCTCAATTTAATCCAAGCGCCAGTCAATTTAATCCGAGCGCCAGTCAATTTAATCTAAGCGCCAGTCAATTTAATCCAAGTGCCAGTGATTTTAATCCGAGCGCCACTCAATTTAATCCAAACGCCACTCAATTTAATCCAAACGCCAGCCGAAATAATCCAAACGCCAGTGAATTTAATCCAGGCACAACGGAATTCAAGAACCTTTGGATTTCAAAAATTCTCAAAATTTGCGAACATATTATGAGTTAACACCTTGAACTTGAAAGAGCAGGGAAGTAGACCAGTAGCTAACCTGCCACGGGACTAACGACAACTTTTGGAGGTTTTGAAGCGAAATGTTTCGCTACGCTAGTCAACACCGTGCATGGAGCGAGCCGGCGTATGTCGGAATTGGCTCCGTAAGCATGTTCGGAGTCGAATTGGCTCCGTGAGCGTGTTCGGAGTGGAATTGGCTCCGTGAGCGTGTTCGGAGTCGAATTGGCTCCGTGAGCGTGTTCGGAGTCTGCGCAGGTGGCCACTGCCGCGCGCTATGCGTCATCGTTTCAGTTCACCGCAAGCGCGTGTTTATCGCAGAGGCCGACTATATAACCGCCTGCCAGAGAATAAGCGTGCGCATTCAACATGGAAGAAGACGAGAGTGATACTACCGATACAGAGAGCTGTGTTTATGGCTGTACAGAAATCGCAAGAGACTGTGCCCAGCAATGACGAATAAAGAAGTTTAATAATCCTGCATAACTTATGGTATATATCATTGATAAGCAATTTGCATAACTACACAAGGCACACGTGTAGCATAACCATAAGCTAACCAAAGCATATCCATAAGTGAAACCGTAAGCATAACCATAGGCTAAATCATAGAGCTTAACCATAAGCTGAACCCCATGCATATCCATAACTTAAGCCATAAGCATATCCATAAGTAAAACCGTAAGCATATCCATAGGCTAAATCATAAAGCATAACCATAAGCTAAATCTTAGAGCATAACCATAAGCTAAACCATGAGCATCCCCGAACCTTTTCGATTCGAGATATCCAGGCTTAACCTTAGCTAAGCCCCAGGCAATTTTCTTATTTTCTACTTCGTTATGAGAGCGACACAGAAGATGAACATTCTCCAAATTGAGAGGAAACGTCAGCATGAGTACGTCGAGTTAACGGTACGCATGCGATTTGGTCATGGCTATCATACGAAAGAATAAAGGTTGATTCGATGATAATCACTGGGCCCTCGCCGGGAGGCTTCGGTCGCTAGCGAATACTATTCACTATTCTACTGCGATATCCGCAGCCTCCAATCAAACACCTTGTCATCGGTACCGCTAAAACAGTCATGAATACCATTTAATTGCATAACTGATAAGGTCGAGTCACTAGTGATCACAAGTGAAATACAATGCGCAGTTCGGGGTTCTTGGTGTTTTGCGCAACATAAGGTCATATGCATTGAATGAAATACGATGAAACCAGTGGCCCACTATGCCTACTATAAACTCGTATTCTTAAGTCATTGGCGAATATTATTCACCTATTTTACTATCCCTGAGGCAGCTTTCCTTCGTGAGTGCCGTCAGTAGTATCAATGAAGTTGTAGCACGATGGAGCACTTTTTCGTTACCACTGTCAACTGATACCGCCGAGTTTTTAGCCATCACTAGTGATACGCTCACTGCGATGTTCTCGAATTTTCATGCAGAATAGCGTCATAGATATGAAATTAAATGTAATTCAGACGGCTATTCACTAACTATAGTTTGATAACTATAGGAAATACCAAGATTGATTCACTCTAGTGATGAAGAATCACTTTGTGTAGTTTGATGGTCACAGCCATCATTCATGCACGCCGTCAATGGTATAAATGAAAGTGTCAAGAAATGAGAGTTTTAATCAATCAACATTGCTAATTGACATCGCAGAGCCATTAATGGTCACTAGCGATAAGCTCTGTTCGGTGTTCTTGCACTTTTATGCTGCATAGCGTCAGGCATGTCAAATGGTAACTAATTCAAACGATGATTCAAGATTAATAACCTGGAGATGATAAGAATTAGCCACTAGTAATCACGAATCACTTTGTTATGACAGCGGTAGCCACCATTCGTTCATTTTGCCACAGGTATTGAATGGGTTTCCCTAATTACTTTCCTCCGAGATTTCTGATGTGATCGAATTACTGGGGGTCATTGGTGACTACGTTCACTTTAATTTTCTCGACTGGTCACCAATCACAGCTTCATGGATATAAAATGAAAAGTTTCTCAAAAGGTGATTAAGTTATCACAATTATGAAATGAGAAGATTGGGCCAGTAGTAAATATCAATAATTTTTTGCCATTACAGCGTCTACTTGTACGCGCTGCAATTGAGTAAGGTTTCAATAAACCAGCAATATTTCGAAGAATAGAAAGAACATCAGCGAGTCATTAGCAATAAATAGTGATTTTGCACAGTTCTGTTTGCCGGGTATATACAATTCTTCACTGTAACGGCATCTCAAGAAAAGTCATTAGCAGCGTAATTAGATTATACTGTGTAGGATCTCATATGGTTTAGTCCCTGGAGATGACAGATCACATCACATTTCCCGTACGTCGCATATATATAAACTTCGGTTATACGCTATGAAGTGAACAGGGCGTTCACGGTGCTTTACAATGCGTATGGTAGCTGTGATGCGTACAGAACGTTTTCGCAGGTCTGATACGTTCAGAGAAAGGCGGCTTATTTGACGGTTTGCTGTTCTAACAAATTCCTTGAAAAGGCGAATGATGTGAATTAGTAAAAAGGGCGGCAACAAACGACGAAATGCCCAAAAGGACTGGAATGGACACATAATTGCACAAAATGCAATCTGCTAGAACGGCTTTACAATAATTTAAAAGAAAGCATCAAGGCTCTTGAGAAGCAAGCGTACCTGCGTGCACTACAATTTGTGTTTTGTTTTCCTTCACTTAAAGAGGGCCGTACTAATAACAGGGTAAATGATAAATGCCTAGAACGGTTGCATTTATTTTGCTTCGACGTGTTTCAGTGTACATTATTCCTTTCAAGGAGAGCTTAATTTGTATATATGGCCTTGCTTATCGTCATATCTCTCAGTCATTGCTTGTGTACATTAGTCAGGTCCATCGTATGGGATGCTTTCTTCTTGCCAATATTCCTGTATAATTCTGTTCACTGTGTGCGTCCGCTGGATGCACGCTTGTGAAGCAAAGGCCAGGCGTTCCTGAGCTTTATCGATGGCTGACAAAAGTGGCGAATCTTGAACTGCGGGAAAGCTTACTCTCGCGACCGCCATAAGCCTGCCACTTTCGTGTTTCGACTTTAAGAAGCCCTTCGAATGGCCACAATGAATTTTCCCGTTAGTATCACAGTTTCGCTCCCGGTCTTTGCCATATGCTACTGGCTAGGCAAAAGTAAGACCATGCCTATATACTATGGGCTCGCAAGGAGCTAGGAGGGTTTTGGAAAAGCTAGACTTCCGAGCATCAAAGTACTTTGATGTCGTAGAGAAAAAGTTCAAAGTAATTTTTATTCATCAGCCTAATAATTTGTGCTAACGCGTCAAGTGATTCTCATCCAATCAACCTTTATTCTTTCGTTTGATAGTCATGACCAAATTGCATGTGTACCATTAACTCGACGTACTCATGCTGACGTTTCCTCTCAATTAATTTGGAGAATGTTCATCTTCTGTGTGGCTCTCATAACGAAGTAGAAAATAAGAAAATTGGCTGGGGCTTAGCTAAGGTTAAGCCTGGATATCTCGAATCGAAAAGGTTCAGTGATGCTTATGGTTTAGCTTATGGTTATGCTTTAAGATTTAGCTTATGGTTATGCTTTATGATTTAGCCTATGGATATGCTTACGGTTTCACTTATGGATATGCATTGGTTAGCTTATGGTTATGCTACACGTGTGCTATGTGCAGTTATGCAAATTGCTTATCAATGATATATACCATAAGTTATGCAGGATTATTAAACTTCTTTATTCATCATTGTTGGGCACAGTGTCTTGCGATTTCTGTACAGCCATAAACACAGCTCTCTGTATCGGTAGTATCACTCTCGTCGCACACCTATTCTCTGGCAAGCGGTTATATAGTCGGCCTCTGCGATAAACACGCGCTTGCAGCGAACTGAAACGATGACGCATAGCGCGCGGCAGTGGCCACCTGCGCAGACTCCGAACACGCTCACGGAGCCAATTCGACTCCGAACACGCTCACGGAGCCAATTCCACTCCGAACACGCTCACGGAGCCAATTCGACTCCGAACATGCTTACGGAGCCAATTCCGACATACGCCGGCTCGCTCCATGCACGGTGTTGACTAGCGTAGCGAAACATTTCGCTTCAAAACCTCCAAAAGTTGTCGTTAGTCCCGTGGCAGGTTAGCTACTGGTCTAATTCCCTGCTCTTTCAAGTTCAAGGTGTTAACTCATAATATGTTCGCAAATTTTGAGAATTTTTGAAATCCAAAGGTTCTTGAATTCCGTTGTGCCTGGATTAAATTCACTGGCGTTTGGATTATTTCGGCTGGCGTTTGGATTAAATTGAGTGGCGTTTGGATTAAATTGAGTGGCGCTCGGATTAAAATCACTGGCACTTGGATTAAATTGACTGGCGCTTAGATTAAATTGACTGGCGCTCGGATTAAATTGACTGGCGCTTGGATTAAATTGAGCGGGAAAACCTGTAGAATAGGGGTGCCCCGATAGATACCGGTAGTGTTCGACGGTTCTTTGGACGCTCCCGCTGCACCTATGTATATGGTTGACCCCTCCGTCTTCCCTTCGATCTCCGCTCAAAGCAGATTGTTAAGGTTTAGTCGACCGCACAGCTTTCGGTTGCTCTAATTGGCGAATGTTGTTGTATAAGTGATGCACCAACTGAAATGTTCTGATGTTCACAAAACGCACAGGATCGTAAAGTGAACACTAAGCAATTTCGTAAATGCATTCGTAGAGAGAGAGAGAGAGAGAGAGAGAACATTTTTTTATCATGAGTTTGGGCGACTTCCTCGCAGGGTGGAGCCCTTAGTTCAGGGCCCCATTGGCTCGCGCCACTCCGCGTGCCCGCCAGATCAGCCGTCGCTGCTCTTGCGGGTCTGAGCTGGTCAGCGCAGTCTCCCAGGAGGAAGGGGAAGGTGAAGGAATAGGGGAGTAGCCCGGAGGGTGTGGGCACTCCCAGGTGCAATGATTTAATGTGGGCTTTGCTCCACAATAGGGACAGTATGAGGGATATTGTGTGGGGTGGAAGAGCTGAAGATAAAAGAGGCAGGGAAATGAATTAGTTTGAAGCTGTCGCCACGTGACGGCATCTTCTCGATTAAGTTAATCATGTGGTGGAGGGAAGTGCCTCCTGGTATCTCTGTAATATTGTAAAGTTTCAGTGTAGTTCAGTGGTTCTGTCGGTGCGTCGTCTGGGTTGGACAGCTCTTCCAATGGCGCCCGGTTAGCGAGCTCTCGGGCTACCGCATTAGCGCGTTCATTACCATGGAGAGAGGCGTGCCCAGGTGTCCAGACGATACGCACCCTGTGTAACGCTGTGGGGTGTAATGATGTAAGGATGCGGTGTGTGTAGGTTGTCACCTTCCCTTGTGCCAAAGTCCTGCAGGCGGTCTGAGAATCAGTGACCACTGTGATAGGTCCATCCGGCGCCGGCATGGTTGAAGCGTGTACGATGGCTAGGGCAATAGCAGCCTCTTCCGCCGTGCCACTGTCCACAGTGTTGAGCGTGGCCGAAGCTCTCAGAATGTCTGCACTATCTAGTACGACTAGACATAGGGCACGTTTCTGTGGGTAGCGGGCCACGTCGGTGTATAGTACTGGAGTGTTTGATTTGTCATCGCCAAATAGGCGAGCCAGGGCTTGCGCTCTTGCCTTTTGTCGACCTTTATGACGGTCAGGGTGCATATTCCGGGGAATTGGGGCCACGTGAATTTTGTTGCGAATGCTAAGTGGAAGAAGTGTGCGGTTTTCCTGTTCTGGGTTTCTTGGTATTTGGTATCCTAGCCGGGATAGAATGTGGCACCCTTGCATTGTTCGTTGCAGACGTTGCAATTGGCTGTTAAAATGACCTTCAACTAGTTCGCGGATGGTGTTGTGCACCCCCAGTCGTAGTAGGAGCTGCGTAGACGCATGTTGGGGTAGTCCCAGCGCTGCCTTTAGTGCCGTACGGAGGAGGGTGTCCATCTGGTGCATCTCAGTCTGAGTCAGATTATGATAGGGGAGGTGGTAGGTTAATCGGCTAATTATGAGGGCTTGCACGATTCGGAGTACGTCTTCGTAGAAACACTCGACTCCTCCGGTAAAACGAAGTTGAAGCACTTGTCTGCTTCACCTTTGTGTAGCGGTATAGATGTTAGAAGGGGTTCGAACGCTGACACCTTTACTTCGTTGGCTTTACGTTAAACATCATTGCTCGTATTCATAAAAAGCTCAAACTAGAATTGCTCGTAAAATAGAATTCCCGTCAATCCTGATGCTGAACATATTATTAGCAAAGGCGGCTAGCCAACAGCAAAAAGCACTTACGAAGGAAAAGCTTCGTGAATACCTTCCCGGGGCCAAATTTTGGGGCTGTAAACAATGTAATGAACCAATAAGCAGAGAAATATGCGTTAAAAGCCGACTATTATGGCTCAAAAGTCATGGTACGTATAAACAGATGACATCTGAATTAAGAGAGAGAGTAATCGTTACGCTCAGGATAAAGGGCACGATCCCATCTTTCAGTGGCGTCCGGGTCACTGCGGCGTTGTTCGTAACAACCTCACTGACAAGGTAGCCCTGTCTGCTCATGGAAGAACATATTGTCACGAGAGAAAAAGCCAGTCAGTCAGTTCTAAGCGAACGGCCGTTTACAGTTCGTTTTTGCAGCCGCTACCACGCACACTTCTTCTTCCTCGACTTCTAGCGTAACTAGTGCGTGCCATTACCCCTCCCTCCAAAAAAAATAAATAAATAAATAAATAAATAAAGTTGGGGAGATGTTAAATGCCACACGGAAAAAATAAAAGAAATGAGAAAGACAACGGACGTGACGACAGGGGCCGCATCTCAAAGTTTGTGGATGAGAGTCAGCGCGAATGGTAGGGCTTCATCCTGGTAACGTGAACAATGTCAGAGGAACGTGGTCTACGGGAGTGGTGCGAAGTGTCGGCTGGAATAACTTCGTAGTTGACAGGACTTAGACGACGCAATACTATGTAGGGTCCAAAGTATCGGCGCAATAATTTTTCTGACCGGCCTCGTTGACGTATAGGGGTCCAAACCCATACAAGATCTCCCGGGTTGTATGTGACGTCTCGATGGCATATGTTGTATCGACGAGCATCTTGACTTTGTCGGGATAGAATTCGTTGCCGTGCAAGGTGCCGCGCCGCTTCGGCACGCTGAACAAAGGCGTGTGTATCTGGTGCGGTAGGTTGAGACGAAGTTGGTAGGAGCATCACGTCGAGCATAGTGGTGACGTCGCGTCCGTAGACCAGACGAAAAGGAGGAAACCCGGTGGTTTCTTGTAGGGCAGTGTTGTACGCGAATGTCACATACGGGAGCAGTTCGTCCCAATTTTTATGATCCGTGGCAACATACATGGAAAGCATGTTCGCAATCGTTTTGTTGAGACGCTCAGTTAAACCGTTAGTCTGCGGGTGATACGCAGTTGCCGTACGGTGCGTTGTTCCGCTCAGCTGCAGAATATCTCGGACCAACTGGGCAGTGAAGGCCGTACCACGGTCTGTGATGACGACAGCGGGAGCACCATGTCGAAGGACGATATTTTTGATAAAGAAGTTAGCAACATCTGAAGCAGTAGCTCGCTGAACGGCTTGTGTTTCGCAGTATCGAGTGAGATAATCGGTGGCGACAACGATCCAGCGGTTATCAGCCGAAGACTTGGGAAATGGGCCGAGTAAATCCATCCCGACTTGTTCAAAAGGTGAGCAAGGAGGTCGGACAGGCTGAAGCAGACCGGCTGGTTTCAGTGGTGGAACTTTGCGGCGCTGGCAATCTCGAACTTCTGACGTACTGCTTCACGGTTTTTGTGAGTTTTCGCCAATAGTACTTCTGCTTGATCCTCGCGAGAGTACGCGTGAAACCTAGATGCCCGGACGTTGGTTCGTCGTGGCATGCACGTAGAACGTCGTCGCGGAGAGTAGTGGGAACAACGAGCAGGAAAACGGTTGCCGTAGGGTGAAAGTTCCGCTTGTACAGGATGTCGCCACGTAGGCAGAAAGAGGACAAGTGACGCACGAACTGCCGTGGCGGTTGTGGGCGGCTTCCTTCAAGGTATTCAATCAAGGGCTGGAGCTCGGAATCTTGGCGTTGCTGTTGAGCAAGATTTAAAGACGGGAGAGTACAAAGAAAACCAGAATCGTCGTCAGTATCTAGTGGTGCGGGTTCGACGGGGGCGCGGGAGAGACAGTCGGCGTCAGTGTGTTTCTGGCCAGACTTATAGACGATGGTCACATCAAATTCCTGCAACCGCAGGCTCCATCTTGCGAGACGGCCTGAAGGATCTTTGAGATTCGCCAGCCAGCAGAGAGAGTGGTGGTCGCTGACGACACGGAAGGGGCATCCGTACAGGTATGGGCGGAACTTCTGGATAGCCCATATGACTGCCAGACATTCTTTTTCAGTTGCTGAGTAGTTTTTTTCAGCAGCAGACAAGGTTCGGCTGGCATACGCAATAACGCGCTCAACACCAGCTTGAAACTGTACGAGTGTCGCTCCGAGACCAACGTTACTAGCATCAGTATGCACTTCTGTGTCCGCCTCGGTGTCAAAGTGACCAAGGATCGGTGGTGTCTGTAGACGTCGCTGAAGGTCGTGGAAGGCGTCGGATTGTGCCGGGCCCCAAACGAATGTGACGTCGTTCTTGATGAGTCGTTGCAAAGGTTCGGCAATTTCACAAAAATTGGGTACAAAACGGCGGTAATACGCGCAAAGCCCTAAAAATCGGCGGACATCGTGTTTTGTCTTCGGTATCGGGAACAGAGCAACTGCCAGGGCTTTGTCAGGGTCAGGGCGCACACCGGTGCTGCTGACAATATGACCTAGAAATTTGAGCTCCTCGTAGCCAAAGTGACATTTTTCGGGCTTCAGGGAGAGGCCGGCGGTGCGGATAGCTTGAAGAACCGCCTCAAGCCGCTGGATGTGTTGTTCAAACGTGGTGGAAAAAACAACTACGTCGTCTAAGTAGACTAAACACGAGTTCCACCTGAGGTCAGATAAAACTGTGTCCATCATGCGTTGAAATGTGGCCGGAGCGGAACACAATCCAAAAGGGAGGACCTTAAATTGATAGAGACCGTCGGGTGTTATAAACGCCGTTTTTTCCTGGTCCCGTTCGTCAACTTCAATTTGCCAGTACCCACTACGCAGATCCATTGAAGAAAAGTAACGGGCATGTCGCAGGCGATCCAAGGAGTCGTCAATTCGAGGAAGTGGGTAAACGTCTTTTTTCGTGACCTTGTTCAGTTTGCGATAATCGACACAGAATCTTAGTGAACCGTCTTTCTTTTTAACTAATACAACAGGTGAAGCCCAAGGACTTGTCGATGGTTGAATCACATCATCGTCGAGCATTTGTTTCACTTGACGACGAATAGCATCCTGTTCTCTTTGCGACACGCGATAAGCGTGTTGGCGAACAGGTTGGACGGTCGGTTCAGTGATGATTCTGTGTTTGATTAAAGGAGTCTGTTTGACCTTCGACGTGGTAGCGAAACAGTCGCTAAATGACGATAGCAGAGTAAGGAGCCTCTCCTTCTCGTTTTGGTCTAGCTGTGGGTTGACGTTGATGTGACTGGTCAAGTCCACATCGCTGGGTTCCGGAATCGAGATTGTCGTTACCGAAGCACAGGCGTTGGACTCGGCCACCGTTTCAAAGTAGGCCATGGTGGTATGTCTCGCAAAGTGCTTGTATTCGCCACTGAAGTTGGTAACTAGAATCGTGGTTTGCCTATGTTGGAGCTCTACGAGACCTCGTGCGACGCCAACTTCGCGATCCAGCAATATGGTGAGGTTACCTTCGGCGATGCCTATTCCTAGTTGTTCTTGGGGGCATTCAACGAGGACGAAGATGCTACTTCGAGGCGGTAACGTCACGCAGTCATCGACCACGCGTAAAGCCGCGCGGTGATGTTCATCCTCCACACTCGAATCCGACGAAACATAGTTAGAAAAAGTCACGAACAAGTCACGAAGGTTAATGATCGCCCCATATTCCTGGAGAAAATCCATGCCCAGTATAACTAGCCGAGAACACTTGGGCAGCACAAGGAAAGACGCTACGAAAGTCGAAGTAGAAATTTCAAGTCTGGCGGTGCATCGTCCAATGGGTGACACGAGGTGTCCTCCAGCCGTAATCAGATGTGGGCCGTCCCACGCTGTCAGCACCTTGCGTAGCCGAGTCGCCAGTGAGGCACTCATAACCGAGTAGTCAGCTCCCGTATCTACAAGTGCAGTTACCGGATAACCGTCGATTGAAGCAGTAATAGCAGCAGAAGTTCTTCTTGCAGTTTCGAATGAAGGCGTCAGCGGTACGTCGCGAGGGGATGGCGTCGGCGGAGGATATTTGACGGTTCGCATGACAGCGGCCTCACCCCCGGAGGTCGCCGTTTTCAGTTTCCCCGGCGCGGGCTTCCACCGTTGACTCCAGCGGAATCAAAGGCGGGTCGAGCCCGGTTCGGTGACGCGTACCGACGAGGTGAAGGCGACCGTGACTGTCTTCGCTGTTGGGCAGGAGGAAGCCGGTTACTTTCTAAGTATTGCTCGATTTCGTGCGGGCGTTCGCCATAGCGCGGGCAACGGGCGTCCGGATGGTATCCCCGCAGACCGATCCGTCGGTACTGGCAATCGCGATACATGTGACCAGCCTCCCCGCAGTGATAGCACAACGGACTGTTGTCGGGGGCGCGCCATATTGTAGATTTGCGCGGACCAGGATGAAAGGGTGCTTGTGGATTCGTGCGGTGGATCGGACTTGGGGAGCGTCGAGAAATCCCAGCAGGCGGCTGCGAAAAACGGCCCGTCGACGGTGCGCAAGCCCGAAGAGCATCCGCGTACGAGAACGTGGGAGGTTCGGGTCGTGTTGGTGGCGAGGGATGAACCACTTTGCCGATTTCTTCCCGAATGACATCCGTAAGAACCGCGGCACTGGGAGGTGCCGGAGCCGATGCATAGGAATTCTGCAGTTCTTCTCGAACAATTTGTCGTATTAGCTCGGTAAGTGACTCCCTGTCATCATTTGCAGATACGAGAGAACATGCAGCAGTCATGGTGGTCTGGCGTTCATACTGCGAGAGCCGCTGCCGAAGCATACGTTCCATCACTGTTGCCTCACGAACGAACTGAGAGACTGTTGTAGGAGGATTGCGCACGAGGCCCGCAAAAAGCTGTTCCTTTACGCCTCGCATTAACAGACGCACCTTCTTGTCTTCAGACATTAGTGGGTCGGCCCGACGGAACAATCGCGTCATGTCTTCGACGAACATGGCGACGGTTTCGTTTGGCATTTGGAACCTCGAAGACAGTGCCTGTTCGGCTCTTTCCTTCCTTTCGGGAGTGCAGAAGGCTTCGCAAAGCAGTCGGTAAAACTCCTGCCAGCTGGTAAATGAGGCTTCGTGGTTCTCGTACCATACTCTCGCCGCGTCTAAAAGGGAAAAGTAGACGTTCTTCAACTTACGGCGATCGTCCCAGTCGTTAAAGGCGGCGACCCGGTCGAAATGGTCCAACCAGTCTTCAACGTCCTCAAAGGCGTCGCCATGGAACGGGTTAGGCGTGCGAGGCGCGTTGAGAATGCATGGTACGGGAGCGTTTGGGATCCCCTCGGTTTGGCTTGCGGTAGTTGATGACATCTTCCTCCCGGAGCTTGCCAGGGGACTGTATTGCGGTGGAAGACCTTGGAGGCGACGGCTGCTTCGATAGATTTCTGCCGTCCCCGAGGTACTGGCGCCAGTAGCTTCTGGTTCAGGACCCGTAGGCATACGATGGATGCGTACCCAGCGCCTCCACCAGTTTGTCACGAGAGAAAAAAGCCAGTCAGTCAGTTCTAAGCGAACGGCCGTTTACAGTTCGTTTTTGCAGCCGCTACCACGCACACTTCTTCTTCCTCGACTTCTAGCGTAACTAGTGCGTGCCAATATACTATTTCAATTTCACTGGCAAAGACTGACGCTGCTAGATGATTGCCGCCTATGATTGCCTATGATTGCCTATGAACTGATTGCCGCCTATGTACCCTGTACCTTTATTACGCCTCCAACTGCCAATTGACTCCTTCCGCGGAGATGCAGCAATGCTTTACTGCCTATGGCTTGTGTGGTATTTACGAACGCGATTTCTATCCGTCTTGGTTCAGAAGAAACCATCGAACACATGTTGTGCATTTAACATCAAGACAACGCCCAACGCAGATCTCTACAGACTGCACTAAGCCGACTCGACTCTAGCAGAACATTTTCTGAAACAAAACGTCTGGAACCCGGCCACAGCCATCCTTGGAGCAGAAAGCTAGTCTTGCGCTACTGCAGTTTGTGAGGAACACCTGCTTAAATGACCGGTTGTGGTACTAGCGCTGTGCGTCCTGCTGTGTGCGCGCGGACAAATTGTTTTCTGTTAGTAAGATATGATTTTATCCATCTGACAATATTGGTATGAACAGCAGAATTTCGCAATATTGTAACTAGTTGCGGGTGTGGAACGCGGCCAAAGGCTTTCGACAGGTCTAAACATATGGAGTCTATTTGGCTTCGTTCGTCTATCGCCATTGTAAAGTCATGTATTGTTTGAACAAGCTGTGTAACTGTAGATGAAGCCTTCTAAAACCATTCTGATTTGGGTTCAAAATATTAGAGCTTTCATAACAGTCGAACAACCTTTTAAATGTGTTCTAAAACTTTACAACATGTGCAGGTGATCGACATGTGTCTATAGTTTTGAACATGGTGTTTGTCACCGGATTTATGAACTGGCACAGCTCTTGCAATCAACCAATCATACGGCAGACTATGCTGATCTAGAAATGCTTTAAATAAGATTAGCAGATATTTTGAAACCCATTCTGCATAGCGTCTCAAAAATTCATTAGGTATATGACCTAGGCCAACGGATATATTGCGAATTTATGTTGAGCAGTAGGGAAAAGACTCCTTCTTAAAAACAAATATCTCGCATGGCAGAAGGTGCACAATCGTCTGACATACTGAAGTGTTCAGCCATTAGCTCTGGTGGAGCAAACACAGAGTGAAAAAAGAGGTTGTGCATATAACCAGCCTCTAAATGGTTTGTAATAATATTTCCACAGTCCACAATGTAGTTGGTCTATTCGTTTGATGGAGCAAGATGATGCCAATATCGCTGCGGGGAGTCCTTCATGAACCCAGGAAGAGTCTATGAATAATACTTTTCTTTCGCGACCTCGATTTTCTCTCTTAACATCTGTGAAAGCTGAGAGATTTCAACTTGGTTTCGTTTCTTTTTCTTTCTGTTGTGTTTTAGTTGTCGCTTTAACTGAATAATTTCTCAATTTATGCAGGGATTCCGTTTCTTGGCAGTTGATCGTTTAGGAACAAAATTTTTCACAACGAAGTGTATAATAGTTTTAAACTGGTTCCACAGTGAGTTTAAGTCAGTTGCCCCATCAAAACTGTACAACGACATTTCTAAATAATCTAAAATGCTCACATCATCAGCTCTAGGGAAGTCATTTATAAGGACAGTTTGTCTCTTTGTCTTCTTCGGAGGCAGTGCCTCCTTCACACTTAGCAAAATGAGTTTGTGGTCACTCAGCCCATCGTTAACAGAATTGTCGTAATCAGTGATCTTACTATTTATGAAAACCAGGTCTAACAAAGATTCTGAGGTTGTTCCAATCCTTCTTATTTCACTTACTAATTGGGTAAGATCATTACTAAACGCAACACCCATCAAAACTTCCTAATGTTTGGTAGACACGCTGCTTATTTCAAGTTTGTTCCATTGTATACCCCGTAGGTTAAAATCACCCGCAACGATCAGGCGCGTCTTAAGAGGGACATTATTACAGAGTAAATCTTGGATAGGTTGTAGGAACTCTATGGGACCATTTGGTGGTCTGTAAACTGCTCCGATTGCGTAGGGTGCACCACACAACGCAGTTTTGCACCATATACTCTCGTTGTCGGTGCTTCCCTCTAATAAGACCAGTTCAATGGTTTTCTTATAAATGATGCGGACGCCACCACCTCGTGCGTTTCGATCTTTGCGAATGATTTTGTGTCTAGGAGGTATTACCTCACAGTCCATGATCTCCGGACGTAACCATGTTTCCGTTACTATGACAATGTGTGGATTGAAATCGTAAGAAAGATGTTCAAATTCAAGTGTATTATTCACTAGGCTGCGTACGGTAATATTTACCACGGTAAAGTTTCGAGCATTACTCACGCATTGTCATCCAGAACGCTGGTCACTTGCTTCCTTGCTTCCTAGTTTTGATCCGCATGTTCTGACGTCACCCCAGACATATCTTTTTTTGCCAATGACAATCTTATCCTGTACTAGCCGAACATGTGATCCTCTGCCTGTTTCCTATTTTGCACTTTCCCATAATTTCCTTCGTTTTCCATAGTAGAGTCAAAAAAGTAATGAGACCGATATCTTAGTACCCTTTAGCTTCTTGTTTTTTTTTAATATTTCGATCTTTCCTTTGTAGTCGAAAAGCCTCATGATTATCGGTCGCGTTTTATTCTCGCCCTTTCTGCCAAGCCTGTGGATTCTTTCCACTGTTCCTACTTTCGCACCGAGTTTTCATTCGAAAACATCAGTAAGCACTTTTTTCTCAAGTTCATCGCTGGTTTCTTCGTCGTTTTCGGTGATTCCAAAGACTATCAAATTATTTCTGCGATTAAGGTCTTCTAGCTCTGTGATCTTTTTTTTGTGTGCGACCGGGAGGTGGTCTGAATATCTTTCAGTGTTATACCAAATTCCTTTATTTTCTCGTCATGCTCCTCTACTTTCCTTAGCGTACTTTCCATCTTTAAAATGTTCTGCGCCATATCGTCTAGTTGCCTGCAAAAGGATGATTTAGTGGCCTCGATTTCCTTAATGTCATCGCATATTTCCTTCTGTCCGGACAGGAGTTTTTGCAGCATTTTTTCGACATTGTTAGGTCCTGGATTCAATTCCACATCACCATCCAGTATGAGGATTAACGATATACATTGCAGAGCATTTTCGATGCACATTTCAGGGACCATTCATGTTTCAATGAATGGACGCTCTCAATCCTCGTTGCTACGTTACGACAGGCAAGAATTTCCGGTGCTTGTGGCATATCCTCGGCTGGTGTTAGTCAGCGGAATCGTTTCTCACCTGTCAACATGGTCAGCTCAAGGAAGCTCTCTTGTACCGTTGGGATCACACGGTAATGACATAGCACGGCTACGTTCGCGTAATCGTCACTTCCGCTGCCAGGTGACAGTGCCAATGAAGCACCGTCACTTCTGTCTGCCGGATGAGACTTTTCGGGCATCGGAAATATACGAGAAATTTCAACACTCGTAACACATAAAGAGGAAGATTGATATCAAAAAAAATACTACGCTGTCTATGTGATACTGTCCAATTATCTCAATCTTCACAGTGCTTATGTGATTGAGTGGTTTCAACGGTGAATCATCAAAAGTCCCCTTGGTGTGCGGCAAGCGAGAGTGATTGTGCTATCCTTGTTTTCGTACTTCTTCCTTCTGAACCGCTAGCCTGTTGTATCTGTTGTAGCTTTAGTTTGGCTGTTTACATAATGGCTACTGAAACGCCTTCGCCGCTACTTCAGCCTTGAAACACCACAAGGTGCCACAAACTTGAATTCTGGCGCGCCTCATCGTTTCGTGAAACCGTTTCTGTGAGTTTGGTCTTTCCATGAAGAGCTAATTTGTCAACCAACTTCCATGGCATTACTGGTGGTCTCACATAGTTTCTGGTGACTGCATTCAATATCTGTTTAGTTTTATTCCGTCAGAGTACCGAACATCTCATTTATTTACATATATGTATTGTTTGACGCCTGTACCCAACATGCGAGACAAAAATCACGTACATTGTTGCAGTGAAGTGCCCCATCGCACGCCTCCACACTCTGTGTGTGTGCGTGTTTGTGCGTGCTTGTAACCGTGCGATCACCAAGCGCAGGCAAGTGCAGCCACTCGGAACTCAGTAGTCAGTCGTCACCACAACGGCGCGCGCCCTACGCCACGCCACTATAACTTTCATACCAGTCTTCTAATCTTGTGCCATTGTATTCCAGTTATCATTAAACCATCGAGTTTACCACAATCATGACCGTCACAGGGCTGCATTAATAATAGTTTTTGTAACTGCGAAATACAAATAAAAAATATTTACACCCCTCATCGCGCTCACTAACGAGGTGAAACAAATTCATTTTTCGTGAGCCAGTAACATCACTACAAGGAGAAAAAGCGGAGAGTCCTTTTTCAACTTCTTTATTTAAATTGTTGGTGTTATTGTACTTAGGTACAAAAACAGTAAAAAGAAACAAGCAACAATGCAATTTCTTGACCGACTTGCTCAGCTAAGATGCCCTCTAGGAATGTACGGTGAGTCCACTTAACTGAATTTAGAGAGCACTCTTACACGAAGCATGAAAGTAAATACAGAGCCTTGAACTTCTATGCCAATGGCCATGGGCTCCTGAATAAAGTGCCCCAGATTTTGTGACCACGGCGCAGCTAGAGCAAAGTGCCTCCCGTGAACATTTCTGCAACATTCTACAAATTTTCGTACAAAAAGAAAGAAAAGCAAATACTCTAATAATAATAATATTGGGAACTTCTTCCAATTTGATTCTGAAGCCGTTATACACAAAACGTTTGTCAGGTGCCACATTTCCGAGTGCTGTTTGCGCTCCCCTTGCGTCAGAGTCAATTGTAGCTTGTTATACTTCACAGTTTTTTCTGCTTTCAAAATTTTCAGCAGGCAACGATTCTATCTTAGCAGTACAGTCACCTTCATGTTCCTTTTATAGCGACACATTTTTCTTCATTCAATGGCCCATCATTTTTCATTGAAATATCGTTTCGGTCCTAATCATACATTTCAGTCAATCCCAAAGATAACTCGGCAGGCAAACGCCCAGATATGAGAAAGCTTAGAGTCATACTGTATGCTCATATTCGGCTAAAAATTAGTAACGACCGTCTTGCGTTTCTCTTTTCATCTCGATCTTTCACTAGCCAGTGCCTTTCGCATCACAACTTTACTGCAGCTGTCTTGCCAGCCCGCCATGCAATGAGTTGAGTAACGCCGATCTCAAAAGTGAATAATTGCTCAAACCTTTAAAGCGATGCTTTCACCTGACGCGACTTAGTATTTCTACAGCCTATTCAACAAACATCTTCGTTATGCCTACGAAAAATAAGCTGCGAACAAAAAAAGAAACTTCCAGAAAGATTGATCGCCTGCTAAAAAAGAACTGCATAATTTTTACACAGCAACGGCTACAACTTTACTTATAACGTGCCCATTCGCGTTACAGCAAAATAAGCATAACTTTGGTTGTTGCCGAAGGTGAAAAGAGAATTCATTATGTGTCCTTTAACGGAATCGTAGCCTGGCACAGCATGAAGAGAGTATACAATGACGAATATAAAACATTTTTAGCTAGACTGCAGCTGCCTGCACTATACTTTCACATCCTTCTGTTTAAGCACGGATGGACTAAAATTAAGCGATGATGTTTCGCGGAAATCTGCAAAGCTGAGAAGCGTTCAAGTTCAAAAATTCGGCTGTCAAATTGGCTGCAACACGATGCACAAAGGCAGTGAGCTTGTCTCCTCGAAAACTAAATTTAGTCGAGCTTTATGAGGCAGGACAAGTGTATTTGTAAATCGATAGACAGGAGTTACCATATATGAAAGGGAGAGAGATCCGTCTGAGCTGGTATGTTCTGACCGGCTATTCTACACACAAAAAAAATGAGGAAAGGCGACAAAAAAAGAGTGATAAAAGATGATGACGTGGACAGGAAGAAGGGACGCGTCTGTACAAAATAACCGCGTAAAACAGTCCAGCCCAATGCTCTATAAATAACATTTTTTTTTTCTTGCGAATAAGGAACTTTGCTTATCGAGGAGTCTGGTTGATTGCCTTTGTAGCAATATAACATACCTTGAACGTGCATTTTGTACGCCGCGAAATATTATGCTTTCGGCTCCATAAAATGCCGTGGCTGGCAGCTATAGTGTAAGTTACTGAACTCGGCGGAATCTCTGCCATCCCCAGCTCAATCTAATGGACCTATAAAGATCCTATTCCAGGTACTACAGGACATCTAGAGAAGTTACGCGCGTCTTCTACCTAGGCTGAGACTTGCCGGGGCCTTTACTCGGTGCTTTCTCAACACTACTGGCCGTTAAGACAGCCCGGCCTGTGGCCACTGGACCATGCCGAAAACGGCGGACCATGTGCGCTGCGTGTTCCCATTGTGAGAGTAGACACAGTCGATGACTACATTTTTGGTCTGTCACTGCAAGCGATCATTTCCTGAAACCGGTATTCTAGAACGACAGAAAGCTGGGCTAGTTGGTAAGAATTCATTATAAAAAAAACGCCGATAAAACGGCGAAAAAACGCCGATAAAATGGCGAAAAAACGCCGGTATTTTAGGACCGTGACCAATATGCGCTGCTCGCACGTAATCAATACCATTACAAGTTTCTTAGGGCGAACTGGATGCGCTTCTCTAAGGAGCGATTCCAGATTATTGTTATTTTTATTCGTGTGCATCAGCTTTTCTTTCCTAATCGTGATCACTGTCATTTCCTTCCTTTCCTTTTGTAAGTTCCTTCCCTTTTGTAAGCTTCTTCCCATAACAAGATATGTCAAGCAAGCAGGCGCTAAGTAACTGACTAGAACACGCTTGATCATAAGGGCCGTGCTGCATTTGCCTTCTCATAAATATTTTACACTTATGGATCTCGAGAACGCTCAAGAAAAACGCAGCTGCTCAGCTGGCGCTAAGGCGTTTTTTTTTTTGTCTTTCTCGTTTACCACCCGCACGCATTTCCCCATTCGTGAAGTTTCCTCATAGCATTATCTCTTGTTTGCTCTTTTGTGAGGTATGTGTCTCACCATCAATTGAACAAAGAAAACACCAATAAGAATAAATAGAACCCAATCAAAGTTGTTTGCATTGCTGGCGGAGAGGAAAGAGATACTAGAGCGCTCGAGTGTTACCACCACGCAGGAGAATGACCGTATATAACTAAAACCTGTTCCGGTTTCCTCGATCGTGCCTCTGTTTAACCTCATTCGGCACGCAGTTCGCATGTCAAAGCGATTGGGACCAGAAAAGGCACGACAGCTCATTCAAATGCCGGCATTTTTGCTCTTCTCTGCAACGAGAGATAGGAAAACGGGACATCTGGTTTCGTATCTTTGCGGAAGAACGGCACGTAATTAACAGTGCCAGATACCGGAAAAGACGAGGTAAATACAATGTTCTGATTTCATTTCGTTGAGCCATGATGAGCGAATCTTGCACCAGACAACGAACGCACCCTAACTACCATATTTACTCGTGTAAGGCCCACCCCTGTGCAAGCCCCCCCCTCCTCCCTCCACCCTTTGCAGCACGAAAAACAAAAGTTTTACCGAGCTTCACGCAAAAACCCGCGAGCTAGTTAATTTCTGCAAGCCACTACTAGATGGCACTAGTCCTGTCGACGATGGCTTACTAACTACGGACGATGACATTGTGATAACCGTGTTCCGCAATAGGCACTCTATGCTCGTCAACAAACAGGCTAAACCTGCCAAACCTCAACGTTGGTCGCCGACTTCGACGAAGCGGTGTTGGTTAGGCCTAGTAGGTGGGTACCCCGGGCGGCAACCCGTTGTGGGAAGTTCGCCTTTAATATGTTTGTACCAGTAGATCATACGCCGGCGTTCTGGCGTGAGGTCACGTGCACGGTCTGGACTGACGGCCACGTGCCTGAAGTGGAGTTTGAGTGCGGGGGATGTCAGCTTCCAACTACCGCGAACTCCTCCAAGTTCGTGTGTGTGCTTACAGGACACAACGACGTAAGCATAAAGTGGTAAACTGATTTCACGCAGCACAGTGTCGCGGAGTCAAGACCACGTGTGCAGTATAAGTACTTCACGACGACCGGCGACGCACATCAGGCTCCGCGAATGGTGAACGCGAAACGCTGTCGTGGCCTCGGTCATCACATCACCAAATGGCAAGTAAACTTTATTGAGGCGAAAGCCTTATACGTCTCATCGTTCAGTCGACCTTCAAAGTCCTTGAGCGAGAACGCGTCGACGACACGAAAGGTACAAAAACTATCACCATCAATGGCTCATACCCCCGTAAGCAAGCAAGCTGGATGATAAAGATGATAAATTAACATGGATGATAAATCGTATTACGTGGATTACTACGCGAATTAAGTCGATGACTTAGGCGAGTTAAAGACAATAGAATTAAGATTGATGACTTGGCGTTTTAAAAGGACGACTAAGCGAATTAGACTAATCGAATTGAGAGGATGAGTAAGCGAATTAATAGGATGACTGAGCGAATAAAAAGGGCGAGTAAGCGAATTAAGATGATGACTCAGCGTATAAAGTGTGATGACTAAGCGAAGCAGACTAAGCGAATTAAGGGGTATGACAGAGCGAATTAAGAGGATGAGTAAGCGAATCACGAGGGATGGCTGAGCGAATTAGGAGGATGAGTAAGCGAATTAAGAGGGATGACAAAGCGACTTAAGGGGGATGTGTGCGTCATGTGTCCGTCGCTAATGCATCGGCACTTTGGCTTTCGCCTTCAAGTCGTCTTATGGATAGCATAAGAGACCCTGTGAATTTATAATGGAGAATATAACACTGAGCGAAATTCTGTCAACGAATTTTCTGCTGCGCTGGGGTTTAAAAATAACCCGCAGAACCAACCTTGGGTTGATATCGTTGTAAGCGAAAACTCCGCATTACGACAAGAGACAGGCTACAGATTTCAATGATTATCGTGTTCCTCAGCCACTCTGGTGTACCTTGCAGAGAATGCGTTACTTTCGTACAGCAGTAAAACATGTTGAATCGAAAGACAAGACGTGCTTGATTTTGTAAAAACATGCCACAGCGCCACAGTAGGAGGACAGATGCGCAGCAAATTTCAGGAACGAACGCGTCACGTATGTTCTTTCTTCATCGCCAGCTAGAAGATGCGGCGCTCACATTTTAAAGCGATCGGAATTCTCTGGGAACTTCACCCAGTTTGCCGTATGTCTGTCTGTCTCTCTGTCTGCCTGTTTGTCTGTCCGTGCCTGACCTCTTTTGCGGCATCATTGGCCACTGGGTAGTCCGTGGTCTAATCGTTAGAACATCGGGTCGACATGATGAGGGAACCGCGTGTTCGAAACCAACGGTCACGCCAACTCGGGTCACAGAGTATGTGAGACTGGGTATGTGCAGCTCTTCAGTGAACTTTTTTGATGCCAACTTTGGTCACTGGCGGTGTGTAACTGGACATGTGGCACATTTAAATGAACTCCTTTCGCGCCACATTGGCTCACTGGATATGTGCCGGTGTTCAGTGAACCTCTTTCACGCCAATTTGGTGCAGTGGGTAGGTGCCCATTTCTCAATGACACAAGAAAGGGGGGCGAAGAAGGATAAAAAATTTTGGAATTTATTCCGTGCTAGGCGGAATCGACCTTGCGCCATATATATTCATAAAACCTTGTGTAAATAAATAGAAAACCGACCACTTGACATTTTTATTTAATTTATTTATTTCTTGTTTCAACTAGGGATCACCAAGTGTCTAAGTTCACCATGAACGGCCGGAGGACTACGCAAACGCAAAGGGGGCGGGGGGGTGAATTACAAAAAAAGGACAAAATTACCTTTACCATTCTAATTTCTCTTCTTTTTTGCGTGTGTGTGTGACTACCCGATTATTTGGAGATTTCCGCGGCATTGTACGTGTTGGAAAATAGGCTGGTGACTGTAAATGTGTTCAAACTCGCCCGCCAGCGATTGCGTTATTTTGCATAGCAGCGCGAGCACAGCTCGGGTCTTCAGGGATTATATATAGCTATTTGCCTGTCTCGTGTGAGGCTCACACCCAGTAAAATTCCCCCAAGATAGTGCAGGCCTTACACGAGCAAATCCTGTGTAATGTCACCGCTGTCACGGAATCTGCCACGGGAACATTAATCAGTTTCACCGAGCAAGCACTGAAGCCAAGTAATTGCTGACAGCGTTGCATGTAGCGCAACAATCTCTGATCAGACAGGGTAACAACAAAATGCGCGGCAATAATCGGAATAAACGCTGTCTCCTTCATTTTCCTGCTTAAAGCATGGGACTTATAATGCGTTTCAATGCGATTTATTCTGTCCTCTGTGAATATCTTACTCAGAAAAAATATGCGGATTTCACGCATTGTGGATGTCGGTAGACGCGAAGCTTCCTTTATGTAGATTCCTCTGTTAATGCTGAATCTGTTGACGCTATAAGATGTTGCATGAATTTAGATACCATATAAAGTTACGTAGACGCTGTTTTGATGTCACACGCGCTATCACACTTCTCATGTAGAAGCAATACACGAGAGAGAATTAAGCTGACTTCTTCGTGCTTTAATTGGACACCACCGCAGCGAACGCCTGAGAAAGAGGGGAAAAAGTTATAGGTGCACACTCTACACCTGAATGACTGCAATACCATAGCATTATCCGGATTGACCATACCCCGCCTTTTATTGCGCTCGCCCCAGAATGGGTTCGCGTTACAAACCACATTAAAACCCTTGCGAGGACGCACATCGTGCATGGTGGTGGGATCGACTCCGCAAATCACCACCTCTGATTGCACAGACCCCGAAATCAGCCCACTTTACTATTTCACTGTCTACGGGATCGGTCCCGTTTTTCTGGCGAGAAACGCAGCCACGCCAAACACCCGCGCAGGTGGGAAAACGAAGCTGCGCCTGAAAACCGAACCGAGAATATGTAGCTAACATCATTCCACCATGCCTTCAAGTTGATATTTAAAGACACAATATCGGAAAGTAACAGGCTAAGCCAGATTGCTGCATTATACATTCCCAAATAATTGAAGAAGCTTGTTAAATTAGAAAACGACATAAATGCGGAAGACCGGTGACTTCGAGATTCGACACCAGCTTCCAGGGAAACCGTACAACTGAGGACTGTTTGTGTTTCTGCCTCGCGCTTTCTCTCTCTCTCTCTCTCTTCATTCAATTTTATAACGGTGCCTTCAGAGAAACTCTCCCTTATTTTGTTTAGAACGCCGTGCGACCTAAGCGAATGCCGCTTGCACAGAAGATTTATGCGGCAAAGCAAACAGACTACGCGTGGGATGGTTGGTCGAACAGAAAACATGTAATTAGGAATTTTCTTTACCCAACTTTTTATTTTTGCACTTGCGGCAAACGCTTATATTGGAAGCTGAATAACAGTCATATCCTAAGATGTCCTTTTGTTTTATTTTTCTGACGGCCCCTGCTCCGAGATGTATCACTGCTAAGCTTTTCGCCCAATGCGGCTGATTTCGCCATCCGTGGCGCGAATCTAAGTCAAATGATGCGCCTCGGGGTGACGGCACTCATCTCGTAGTTGTTATATTTTAAGGCAATGTCTCTCTTGACGAGTTACTCCCATTTTTCAGTATCGTATATGTTTCTAGTTTCTTTCGAAGGCAGATGACGACGACAGTGCAGTATAAAAATGTGCGCCCATCCCGAAAATAGATCCGGTAGTGGTGCTTCCGGCAGTATCAGTAGCGGGGGTACATATTATAAGGTACCGGTGGTGGTACCAGTGGCACTGGTGATATCGGTAGTGATGGTAACACCGCGAAGTACGTCCGTACGTTGGTGGTACTACCGTGCGGTGTTACTGGTGTTAAGGGGAGTGTTCTCGCACCCTTCCTTCATGACAGCTAACGTTCTCAAATGCTGTCGTTGAGGCGCTGCCCATCCGCTCGAAGTCGCAGACCCTGTCGTTTCAGACATCGCGGGCCTCAAATATAAATCATATGGTTCAAACATCACATTCGGACCCTCAACTCGCTCAAGAAGACATTGTCTTTCGACTAGAGGTTGAATCGAATTCAAACTTTTCACCCTTTCACCAGGCGAGGATGGCAGCGCAGATATTGACATTTCCAGCATGCTTTGAGACTTCTTGGCGGGCATGTGCACCAGTTTGGATCTTTTTTTTGTTATTATTAAAGGACGCCGAGCCAGCATCACATTCATTTTAACGCTGGGAGCGTAGGTGATGAGTGTCAGCTGTGTATGTATTTTAGAAATCCTTACACTTTTCACGGCTTCAATCCCGCCGTTTAGCCGGTTTGCCGGCGTGGCCACCACAGGCTACATTAGGTGATATTGTGACGAGACAACATGACTCGATACCATCTGGCTTCAAGCCTGCGATACGCCCCACATCGGCATTGTGGAGCCTCCGGCAAATTCACGGGTGCCATTCAGTTGCTGAGATTGTTAAGAAGGCAGGCTTGTCACCTCTAGCCCCGAAGCAGTTGTCTGCTTCTCCCAAACGAGCCTCACGATTCGAAAGCAGCCCTGCAAACTCTGCAGTTTGCCCTACGTCATGGATTGCACGAGCCGCTAGTGTGCGAAGAAAGTCGCAATTTCGCAGAGCATCGATTGCGATATCAAATTAGTGGGCAGCTATACGAAGTAAGGATAGTAGTTTTATCGGCCGTAGAAACTTGTAAGCATTCGCTTACTCATTAAATTAACAAGCATGGCGTCACGTGCACACAAGAAAACATTAACACATCTCACTCGATGAACACTCACACTCGTTGTCAAAACGCTGTAGTGAGGAAGCGCGGAAGCAGAGGCGAGAAAATTGACGTTCGTTCTACTAAAACCCCTTAAACTTGGTAAAGTAGTGCCACGCTTTGAATAATGCCGCCTCCTCCTCGCGTGCTCTGGCTGAGGCCGACGCCGCGTCGCTATTGGCCTAATAGCATCACGTGGGCCCTCGCGCCATGCATCAGCACCATTTTTGCTAGAGAAGCGTCTACGGAGTCCCGAGGAGTGCAGTTGGCGCCGTTGCTACGCTCGAGCAGGGTAGGAGGCGCCACGGTCGAGGAGGGAGCGTGAAAGAGAGGAGAAACGAGGAGAAGTGATGGCGGAGGAGGAGAGTGTCGCTACTTTACGAAGTTTAAGGGGTTTTACGTTCTACCTCTCGCTACTCTCGCTTCCACGCAAACTAAGCGGCGGGAACACAGCGCCACACGCAGCGCTGCCAGAGACGAGCACTTCATAATTGGATTTCTCCGCTCTTTCTGCGCATGCGCGAGGAGCAGTGGTCGCGAGAGAGAAATGTGGGGACTTTCGGTCCTTGAAATTTCTCTTCGCCTAGGTACTACAGAGAAGAAAGTTGTTAGCTCCACTCGTCCCTAGCCGAGCAGGCAACACAATCAACAGAATGCGTGGCCGGCAAGGCGAAGAAGCCGTGTCCAAGGTGACTTTGTTGCTATTTTGTTGCGACGGTAGCATATTAATTTTTTATAGCCGCAGAGGGATACGTTTCGAAGTGAGGTGTCTTCTCGGATGACTTAAGTGGCAAAGCATTGCATCGTGCCGATGCATTGTTCACTGGGTGTCGTTGAGCAAGGTCAGCATACCGCACACTTCAGGAGATTCGCGGGAACGGAAACAGCTTATGAATTCGGCTGCCGTGCCGATGCGAGTTTGTTGGTTTTATTTTTCATTTTTTTGCGGCGCTTTCATATGAAATTCTGATAGTCGCAGGGGGATACGTTTGGACGTGAGGCGTTTTCTCGGATGACTTTAATGTCAAAGCATTACGTCGTGCTGATGCATTGTTCATTAGTGTCGTTGAGCATTCCACACACTTCAGGGGAATCGCGGGAACGGAAACAGTTTGTGAATTCAACTGTCGTGCCGATGAATTAGTTCTTAATGTAACTGAGCATACAACACACTTGGAGATTCGTGGGAATGGAACATTTTGTACTCTGTATGTGAAAGTACTAAAACTTGCGTTGCCATGCAATCTGAGCCGTAGATCGTTGTGAGAGCTGTACAGCCACACTGGCAAAACACTACGCCCTGCGGATGAATACGGAGCAAATGTATGCTAAAGAAAAATGGTCGTCTTGCAATTTCAAAGCAGTAGACCTTCGAAAGCTGTACAGTAACACTAATATTGGCTACGTGGGGCAGATTCGTAGTGATTCTGAGGTGCTTGTGCGCAAGGGTAATTAATGAAGGAACGCGTATTACTAATCCCGGCTGTTACAATGTCTAGCTCATAGACGAGGAGTTCTATGTGGGCGAAACAAAGGCTCAGATCGCTACAACCGCGTGCGAAATAGCTCTGAAGGCCTGCCAGTACACTTGTTCGGTGTCTCGGTGCTTGTACTGCGACAGGAGACGTGGCGGCAGGTGCGCACGTATATAACACTATATCCTCTGACAGTGGTCGATTTCCACTCTTGGTATACTTCGCCGCAATACGCTGCGCATGCTTGATTGCGCGACACTGCCGCCTTACGGAGAAGCTGACTTTAAACAAACGGCATTGTGCAACGTTTGAGCCATCTTGTCCGCCATTGCGGATAGAAAACGCATACACGTTCAAGCTATTTGAGCTGCATCATTTTGTCGATGTTTACCCCTCTTTAGTAAATAAAGAGGATAACGTACGCTTGTGTGGGTGATTTAAAAGATTGATAAAAAGCCTGGTACCCTATGTGTAGTCAGTCAAAAACACTATTTATGCAGGTGTCCACGCTTCTGTAAAAAAAAAAAAAAATGCAATTCAGTGATGCCCCTCTGGAGGTGGATCCACACCTATGTAGGCACAGCCGGCTCATCAGTGGAAAAATAGGAGCTGAAGAGAACTTTTTTAGTGCTCATTATACGACATTGATAGCGATTCATTTGTGGTCAGCCAGTGACAAACGCATTGCACTAAACAGTGAGACTTCACCTGAATCCGCAATGCTTATGTGGCCAACAGGAGAGCAAAAGGTGAAAACAATCTTTTCATACAATGCAAGTCATCCATGTAGTGGAAATGCGTTTATCGTTGGTGTAATGTTGACGCATTTACTTTCTGAAGTCCAACTTTTACTGCAACTTAGTTTCCATTGGTGCAGCTGCTTCAACTGGAAACATTCAAACTATGATTTCTCAAATCAGGTTGCTCTCTTGTAGTTTTAGAAATTTTCCTCCGGTCTGAACTCTTTTCTGAATATGGAAGAGCTGACTGATTGCACAAACCACGTAGCCAGTATCAGTATTACTGTATAGCTTTCACAAAGGTCGATCTACTGCTATGAAATTGCATGACGACCATTTTTCTTTAACCTACATTTGTTCTGTATTCATCCGCAGGGCATAGTGTTTTGCCAGTGTGGCTGTACAGCTCTCACAACGATCTACGGCTCAGATTGCATGGCGACGCAAGTTTTAGTACTTTCACATACAGAGTACAAAATGTTCCATTCCTGCGAATCCCCAAGTGTGTTGTATGCTCAGTTACATTAAGAACTAATGCATCGGCACGGCAGTTGAATTCATAAACTTTTTCCGTTCCCGCGATTCCCCTGGAGTGTCTGGTATGCTCAACGACACTAATGAAGAATGTATCGGCGCGACGTAATGCTTTGCCACTAAAGTCATCCGAGAAAACGCCTCACGTCCAAATGTATCCCCCTGCGACTATCAGAATTTTAATATGAAACGGTCGTAAAAAAAAAAAAAACGAGAAAAGCAACAAACTCGCATCGGCACGGCAGTCGAATTCATAATCTGTTTCCGTTCCCGCGAATCTCCTGAAGTGTGCGGTATGCTCACCTTGCTCAACGACACTATTGAACAATGCATCGGCACGATGCAATGCTTTGCCACTAAAGTCATCCGAGAAGACACCTCACTTCGAAACGTATCCCTCTGCGACTATAAAAATTTAATGTGCTACCATCGCAACAAAATAGCAACAAAGTCCCCTTGGACACGGCTTCTTCGCCTTGCCGGCCACGTATTCTGTCGATTGTGTTGCCTGCTCGGCTAGGGACGAGCGGAGCTAACAACATTGTTCTCTGTAGTACCTAGGCGAAGAGAAATCTCAAGGACCGAAGTCCACACATTTCTATCTCGCGACCACTGCTCCTCGCGCATGCGCAGAAAGAACGAAGAAATCCAATTATGATCTGTTCGTCTGCCAGAGTAGATCGTCCCCTCCTTCCCCTCCCCCAAGTGCCTTGCTGACGATGGAAGACGGCGCGCTTCTTCCCAACTTTCCTCCTTCCACGCGCAAAATTGAGCCACCGTCGTCGGCTCACCCTCGCAAGCTATCACTCGCGTATACAGCATACGCCGTGTGGTAACGGTGTTATCTCACTTGGACTTTGTACGGCGCTTCACGGCGAATGTGGACGGCCATCGAGTGAGATCTGTTCATGTTTGCTTGCGTGCGCGTGACACCATGCTAGTTAATTTAATTGGTAAGCGAATGTTTACAAGTTTATACGGCCAATAAAACTACTATCCTTACTTTGTATAGTTGTCTACTAATTTGCTATCGCGATAGATGCTGTGCCCTTCCAGGCGGACTGCGACTTTTTTCACTATACAGATGACATGGAGTTACTAACAAATCATGTACGTTACTTCAAAGCTGCTGAGGGACAAGAATCAAGGCAAGTGCTGCTAAATTGTGCTGCTCAAAGGGCGGTTGAGCAGCAACCAAATGAAGCCTACAGACAATGAAGCCAACGAAAGCATACGTTAGACTGATTGCCTTTGATTTTTTGAAATCTCGAAGTAATGAGAAAAGGCGGAAAAGCGGGAATGAAAGTGGAAAAGAACGCCACTTTCCACAAATGAGAGGCGTGCTCACAATCTCCCCATCACGCGCGCGGTGCTCACCATTTCAGCTGCGCGACGGCCGTCGCTCCGTGCTGCTTTTTTTGCGTATTTGATCATGTGTAGTAGGCCTAGTCAGCGCCACTCTATGCCAAAGATGCACGACATCCGTTCAGCTGCAGTGCGTGCGTGTGTGTGCGTGTGTCTGCGTTTGCGTGCGTGTGTGTGTACGGGCGTGTATGTGTGTGCGTATGTGTGTGCGTGGATGTCTGCGTGCGTGTGTGCGTGCGCGCGGTGGTGTGTGTGTGTGTGTGTGTGTACGTCTGTATGTGCGTGCGTGTGTGTGTGTGTGTGCATGTGTGCGCGCGCGTGTGTGTGCGTGCGTGCGTCTTTGCGTGTGTGCGCGGGTGTTCGTGTGCGTGCTTGTGTGCGTGCGTGTGTCGGTGTGTGTGTGTGTGCGTGTGTGTGCGTGCGTGCGCGCGGTGGTGTGTGTGTGCGTGTGTGTGTTGGTGTGTGTGTGCGCATGCACGTGTGTGCGTGTGCGCATGCGTGTATGCGTGTGCACGTGCGTGTGTGCGCGCGTGTGCGTGTGTTTTTGTCTGTGTCCATGCGTGCATGTGTGTGTGTGTACTTGTGTGTATCAGCGAGCACATATTACAGTGGCCCTTGCGATGAGTTACTCTTGACCTAAACATGTTACTCATAAGTGTATTCGGTAATTTATTGTACTATCAGCATTAAAGACTGGGACCTGTGCCAATGGTGGAACGTGTCCCCCCCCCCCCCCGCCCACACAGTCACATGACGACTGGACTTCTGTTATCATAGCTGCAACTTTGCACTCGATCACCAACTTCGCGTCCCCGCAGTTCAATAACAACACCGAGGCGCAGGCTCCCTCTTAAGGTTGCATCTAGACAGTCGTCAACGTATAGGCTTCGAAGAAAAAGTTTCGCATTTAATGTTCGGTTTACGTTGGTCGAACCATCTTGTGTACAAGTTCGACGTTACAAAGGGGAGACTAGATATAAACCCAAGCTAAGCAGCACCTCGTGCAGCAAGATAACTATTTCATTTCTGTGAGAAGACGCCAGACGCAAAATTAGAAAAAAAAATCACGAGGGAAGCTCAAGGAAGACCCAGGTTCAATAAATGTAGGCGCTGACCAAAATGATAAATTAATTAAACTTTAGCATTTAGCATTAAATTAAGCATTACTCCCTTGATATCCGAGAAAAAACACGTGACAATGGAAAAAACGAAATTGAAATGAGCTAAGGATTACAACTTCTTAGATACATATGTCACGAAACTGTATCCTGCTTCGCGACTGTTCTTTAGTACCTCAGCCCTCCACGTTTGGTGTAAGCAGATCAGGATTTTACACTGAGTGCCAAGGAAGCGCGTGGGAAATACCAGGTGCTTTTTATAGATCCCACCATACGAAACAACTAATACGCTTCAATGTGTTGGGTTTAAGCGCCAATGAAAAATAATTCCAAGAAAGGGTTGTATTTTGAGTGCTTCCAACAGATGACGATCAAGACCGATGTTAAAATGCTAAAAGCGGTTTAGTGTGAACGTTAGCGCAGCTGAATTTTCAACACACAAGCTCATGCCCCCGTTCCTCTATAACTGATTTGCCTCATTAGGCGCCATCTGCAAAGTTCCTTGAATGATCTGTAGCGCTTGTCCTGTTGTCTAAATGCATATGTAGTTTTGCATAGGCGAGTTTCTTGCTTTGGCTGGTCACTGATGCATCATGGAATTACCAACTAGACCAAATTGAATGCACAAACTAAAGCGCTTCTTTACTTAGGCAGGTATACACGCTAGTTCAGCCGGTCATATATATCGCACAGGCGGCAAAGAGCAGGGCCTTAATTTCCCAGCGAGGCTCCTTAGATGCTCAGAATAAGGGCGCATTCTGTGAAGCGCACTGTACTGCGCCGCTTTACTCCCGCGTGCCCCTCTAGGCTCGACGATAGTTTAGTTCCTCCCCGATATTACACACGGCAAACTCTGGCGCTCTGGATCGAGCGCAAAGGAATGCTAGAAGGCGAAAGAAAAAGTCTGCCAGAGGAGCTCCGTCAACATCTGCCAGGAACCAGTGTCTCTTATTCGCATCACTGTCACTCGTGCCACTAGCGCAGTTTCAATCACAACTTTTGCATCAAATCGCAGAAGAACGTGACTTTCTTGTACTAGCAAGCGATTGCGGGTCACCACCAAAGAGCCGCTACTAATTGACAGTGAAAAGAACACAGTTTACATTTTACAGGGAGGAACGATATCAGCCAATTAACTCAGGGAAATGTATTTAGGCCAGTGTAGACCAGATAACCTCCTTCAGATTGGTTGCGCAATCCGATGACGTGGTTATTACGTAAGCTGCCACACCACAGTGGTTTATCGGAGCGGCGGAAAATAACAGCTACAAACTGATGTGTACACCACGCCAAGCAGTTCCATCAGCGAATTAGAAAATCACCTGTCGATGATTACAAAAAAAGTGGCAAATATCAATACGAATAATGCGCATGCAGTCCTATATGAGCAGCGTTCGTCCCATTGAACGCCGCGCTTTGTTGTAAATGTGGCGACTCGTCAATGAACGTGAACGTGATAGAATCCCGTTTCTTAGTACTGGGTCCATTATTACGGCGGGCAATTCGATAAGTACGTGTCCGGAATACTATTAAATATAATTGAAATAAACACTGAAATGGATAATGCGTCGTACTTTAGAAGCGGCATTCGTACTTTGAACGTATGCACTGCACGCATAGATATAATTTTAGTTTATTGTTAGTTGCATCACGGAATAACCGACGGTGGCCGTTGTTTGTAATTTTGCAGAAGCGCACGCATTTGGCCTGGTTTGTTCGTGACTTGGGGCTCTATAACGTAAAACAATTCCAATCTGCTTTTATTTCACTCTCCTGACGTCACATTTACGTAACCGCCGACGTAAGCATCAGGCGGTGACCCGTATAATTGTTTGCACCACTCACTCAAACGCTCTCCTCATTTATGGGCGGTCACATTACATTGATTTTTGAGCATTGCCGACCTTGACAGATTTCACATATTTGACATATCTTAGCATTGCCTGCTTTGATATATTTTTCTTATCTAATTGGCTCAGAAGAGGCGAGGAGAACGCAAAAATGGAGAAGATTTTGGTGGAGTAGCGAAAGTAGATAACCGGATGAGGAGGGTGCCGCCGCAATCTAGGATTGGCCCACTTCCCCTCATTAAGGCCGATTTACTCTCGAGCCGCAGGCCGCACCACCCGCCTACCGCACGCGAGCGGTCGTGCGAAAAATTGCACGTGTCGCACCCTGGTGCAAATATTTCGGTTTACACTGCATGTGTGGACCCAGTGTACATCGAAATTGGTGCACCAGGTGTGTGTGACATGTTCAATTTTTCTCAAGATCGCACGAGTGCGGCAGGCGGCTGGTGCGGCCTGCGGCTCGAGAGTAAATCGGCCCTTCGCTTGCGGTGGCTGCTGGAAAATCGCAGCGGCGTGTAATGGAAGGTTAACATATCGCTGAAACGGAACATCAGCGAAGAATAGATGGCAGAGCGATGTCGTATGCGTGCCGAAAGGGCTCGACACGTAAAAATTTTTATTAGACGGATATAAATCAGTTCTGCCCGGCAGCTCCGAATAGCCATTGCCTGAGCGATCGGTAGGCAGACGTCTATTCCTCTCGAAACGGGCTAGTCTCCCGCTATGTCGCAAAAAGTTCTGTTTTGTTCAGCATGCATGCGCATCTTTGATGCGTACACGACACTTTGACGCGGTGAGTGTTCGCGGCTTTGTGACGTTGCGCGACAGAAAAGGGAAGTGGGCGCAGCTCAAAAACTTTTAACAATAGTGGAGAACTAATGGCGAAAAAGGTGTGGAATCAGAAATAGTTATTGTTCTTTTGTTCGGTCTAATCACGCATATTCAGTGTACACGCGTTATGTCAGGTAAGGAGTATTAGTGGTTTTCATGACGTCACATGAGAAACAGGAGGAACGGAGGTAGTACAAAAAATTTTGATCACTCTGGAGGGCTGATTGCATAAATTGAATAAAAACAGTTTGGAATAGCTTTACGTTATAGCGCACCAGAGCATAGACAACAGCACAATGAACAGGATGTGAGGAAGCGACAGGCAATGACGCTTTAAATGTGGTTGTCATTCCCTCCATATAGTCCGCCGTGTTTTTTCTCATGCTCAATACATCTATTTCTTGCTTCAAATACATATATATATATATATATATATATATATATATATATATATATATATACATATATATATATATATATATATATATATATATATATATATATATATATATATATATATATATATATATATATATATATATATATAAATTGTGAGACGAGGTTTAGGCAGCCAGCCTCCTCTTTCTTCTCTCGAGAGCCCCACCACCAGGCCCCAAAATGGTGATGATGAGTATGTACAGATGAGAATATGAAGCGTATGAATAATGCTCACACTAATTTCCCCGCGCGCACGCGGTTAGCCAGGCCGCCACTTAGCCAGGAGGGTAACGCCGAATGAATCGTTTGAGGCGCGAAACGTGAACGATCTCCGAACCACGATAACGATGGTCCGAAGAAACGTCTACGGGAGTAACGTGATAGTTCACGGTTGATGTTTATTCATTAATAATGTAGGGTCCAAGGATGCGGGATTCAAACTTCTCACACAAACCGGGTGTGCGAATGGGCGTCCAAAGGAGCACTTCCTCTCCAGGACGAAAGGGGACGCCGCGAGGAGAGATGTCGTAACGTTGATTGCGATCTAGCTGACTGACTTCAGTGTTGAAGCGAGCACGTTGACGGCATTCCTCAAGTCTCGAGAGGAACTGTTCGGGTATACTGGCCGAGGTGTTAGTCGGGGAATTGAAGAAAGCGGCGTCGATGGTGAATGTTGGTGAACGGCCGTAAACTAGGTAGAAAGGTGAGTACCCCCTAGTTCGTTGGATAGCGGTGTTGTGAGCAAACGTCACAAAAGGTAAAAGCTTGTCCCAGTTGTCGTGGTTTGGCCCGATATACATTGATATCATATCTATTACTGTGCGATGAAATCGCTCGGTTAAGCCATTTGTTTGAGGGTGATATGCAGATGTCGTCTTGTGAACTGTGCCACAAGCTCCGAGTACTTCTTTAATCATTGTTGACAGGAAAGTCTTGCCGCGGTCACTTAACAGTACACGAGGTGCACCATGACGCAGTACAATGGCATCAAGAAAGAAGGTGGCAACTTCTGAGGCCGAACTAGAGCGTAGAGGAGCGGTCTCTACGTAACTTGTGAGCTGGTCAACAGCTGTCACGATCCGACGATGACCTGCCGGCGTTATGGGCAGAGGGCCGGCTAGGTCTATCCTAACGATGGCAAAGGGTGTCTCGGGACATGTGATAGGCTGTAAAAGCCCAGCAGGAGGCGAAGTTGGCCGTTTCCTCCGTTGACATTGGACACAAGAAGCGACGTACTTGACCACGAAGGTAGACATGCCTGGCCAAAAGAAGCGGCCCCTAACGCGGTGGTATGTCTTGTGGAAGCCCAAATGGCCAGCAGAAGGGTCGTCGTAAAAGGCTTCAAGGACTTGTGTACGCAGCGAACGTGGAAGAACAGGCACCCAACTGTATCCGTGAGAGTTGTAAATGTAGCGGTGCAGCACATCGTCCTCGAGTTTAAATAGTCGCAGTTGTCGACGTAATCTAGTATTTGGTGCAGAAGTAGTTCCGCACAGGCGTGGGATAATGCCGTTGCAGTAGGGATCAGAACGTTGACACGAGGCGAGCTGAGTGACGCGATTGGAAGATAGCGTGCCAGTAACCACAAGAGGTAATAACGAGAGTGGAGACTTCGTCTCATCGTCAAGTGGCGAGCAATGGAGAGATGTATTCGAAGGTAATAGTGGCAGGGGGCAGCGAGAGAGAGCGTCGGCATCTTGATGCTTTTTCCCAGACTTGTAGACAACGTCAAAATCGTATTCTTGTAATCGGACCACCCAGTGACCAAGGCATCCAGATAAATTTTTGATTGACGACAACTAGCATAAGGCGTGGTGGTCGGTTATGACCGTGAAGTGGCGTCCGTAAAGGTATGGTCGAAATTTTTGTACCACCCAAACTATAGCGAGACATTCCTGCTCTGTGATCGAGTAGTTCTTTTCGGCAGCCGTTAGTGCGCGACTGGCATAGGCAACAACTCTCTCTCTTGAGGTGGTATCACGCTGTAGAAGGACAGCACCGATTCCATGACCACTAGCGTCGGTGTGCAAACAAGTTGGGGCGTTCTCATCAAAGTGACAGAGGACAGGGTCGGTGGTTAATGCTTGCGTGAGGGCTTGAAAAAAAAGTTCGCAGTCATTTGTCCAAGGGAAAGCAGTGCCCGACGTGAGCAACTTGTGCAGCGGCGACGCCACGGCAGCAAAATAATAATAATCTTTATTTCCATCGGGATGATGGAGGAGGTTGTGGGTAAAAGCTGCTCGTAAACGGCAGCTTGACAAAGGCCCACAGCCCCCTTCTACAGGGCAACAACAGCAAAGCAAGGAAAGACACACACAAGTATGCATATAATCTCTTCGCAATTTAGCAGAGCCAAAAATAACAGGATCATTTCATAAATGAAATAGAAACAAAGAAAATAGAACAACAATCAATACAATAAGTGCAGAGGGTATAAAGCTGTACAATAAACACAGGATTAAGTATACACATTATAGGAATACAGGTGAAGTTACTAGGAATGTGTGCAGTGAATCTGTCGTAATTCACGTTTAGATATTTCAAGTAGGTCAGTCCCGGATTTTTTGCAGTTGTTTAATAGAGTTGGAAGTGTGAAGGATAATTTTTCCATTGTGTAATTGGTTCGAGGAGTTGGTACAATCCATTCCTCTTTATGACGGGTACTGTAAAACACAGTGCTCTTTTTCAGTAATGACAATTCATGCAGATATTTAAGATGATTTTTTAGTTCGCGCTGGAATGCAAGTGCCAGCTTATAATTGTAAAGACTGAATACTGGTATTATGCATGCTTTGGAGAAAAGACCTTGCGAGTGACTGTTGTATGGTAGATTAAAAAGTATTCTGATAAGCTTTTTTTGAAGTATAAAGATCCTTTGCAAATTTGTATACGTGGTTGTGCCCCAGACCAAGAAACAATAATTAAGATGAGAGTAAAATAGGGAATTATAAAGCAGGATCTTTACTTGATACGGGAGATATGATCTGTAATGGGAAATAATGCCGACAGCTCGAGCTAACTTAGTGAGAACAGCATCAATGTGACTATCCCATAGCATGTTCTGAGAAAATGTAACACCCAGAATTTTAATATTATTTGTGATTTCTATTGGTGCGCCACCATAACTTAAGCTTACATGAGAATTTAGCTGCCTCGATTTAGGTCTAAATATTACAGCTTTCGTCTTATTAACGTTTATGTTTAGATGGTTTACTACTGACCACGTTTTAAGCTTAGTAAGGAGAGAATTCGCGTCATTGTGTAAAATATGACAGTCTGGAGCAGATAGAAACATACTAGCGTCGTCGGCATACAAAACATATTTAGGTTTAGTAGAGAGGTTAGTGAGATCATTGATGTAAATGTTAAAGAGAAGCGGACCAAGAATGCTGCCCTGAGGAACACCTTTAACTATGGATTTTAAATCAGAACTATACGTTTCGATTTGAACGAACTGCTGTCGAAAACTGAGATATGATTTAATAAGTTCAAGAAAATGACCTCGGATTCCATAAATTTCCAGTTTCTTCAGCAAAGTTAAGTGATGAATACAATCAAATGCTTTAGAAAAGTCGACATAAATACCTAGTACAAAGTTCTTATTTCCAAATTCGGACAAAATAAATTCCTTCTGTTCCAGCAAAGCTAATTCGGTCGATTTGTTCTTCCTAAAGCCATATTGAGCATCTGAAATAAGATTGTGTAAATCAAAGAACGAGCAAAGCTGATAATGGATAAGCTTCTCCAAGCCTTTGGAAAATATGGGTAAGACAGAGATGGGTCGGTAATTATTCATATCATTAGGATCACCCTTTTTGAAAAGCATAGTTACTTTAGCGATTTGCATTCGCTTTGGAAAGCATGCACTTGTTAGGCAAAGGTTAAAAATATGGGTTAAATATGGACATAAGACATCCAACACATATTTCACCGGACGTGTCTGAATTCCTTCAGCGTCGCAACTTGAACTATTATTTAAAGAAGAAAAAACTGATGTAACTTGATCCTCTGTTACAGGGCTTAGAAAAGCAGATGAATTATTTCTAACAGGCATAAAATTGTGAAAATCTACAAGTATACCTTGATCAGAATAATGAAGTAAGTACTCATTAAAGGAATCTGCAAGGGCGCAGCCAGACACTTCACAGTCATTTATTGACAACTTCTCGATTCTAGGTGAAAGTTTCGTGCGTTTAAAAACAGTGTTCAACTTTTTCCATACGAGGTCACTTTTCTTTAAGCAACTGTGGAATTCAGAGTAAATGTAACTAGATCTGCTTTTTTTAACCTCCTTGTTTAATTTATTTCGGCACGCCTTAAATTGCTTTAAGGTATCAGGATCTTTTGTTTTGATAAACTGATGGTAAAGCATATTTTTTTCGTTGATTTTCCGGCGCAGTTCTGGAGTTATCCAAGGTTTGCGGATTTTTTTACCTAGCTTAAAAGCTTTTATTGGAAAATGTCGCTTGTAAACCTGCAGGAACTGGTTGATAAATTTTTCATACCCTTCGTCGGCATTTTTTATCTTCATTACCCATGTAAAATCTGACTTAAGTAGTTCAGTCCTGAAGCTGTCTAAATTTGACAGAGTAATAGATTGAAAAAAAATTGGCGGCCGGCTTTTGCATCCTTCTAAATTCTGCTTCTTTACCATAACAAATATCGGAAGATGGTCGCTAAGACCACATGATATAGCTCCTGCTGTGATGTCTGTATTATCAAAATTTGTCACAAAAAGGTCTAGCAGTGTTTTATTGTCTTTCGTAATTCGGGTCGGTAGTGTGATTGCATTATCGCAATCATTTGATGTAAGAAGCATTTTCATGTTTCTTTGTTCGTTAGTGTTTGCTAACATATCTATATTAAAGTCGCCGGCTGACGTGACAGAGTAACCATTTGCAGAAACAAAATCGAGAAACTGCCCGTAAAATAAAAAAAAAACTTGACACATTTCCATGTGGGGGCCGGTAACAAACAGAAAACACATGCTTATTTACACGAACTGACAATATTTCAAAGTCATCACATAGCACAGAAAAGGAAGGAAGCAGTTCACACTTTACATTCGGCTTCATCAATAGCATGACTCCACCACCACGACGATTTTTCCGATTTAAGCAGAAGGATTGATAACATGAAAACTGAAAGTTATCCTGGTCGTCTTTACACCAAGTTTCGGTTAACATGACAACGTCGAACAAAAAAGAAAAACTAGAGATAAAACAATCCAGTTCTGCTTCCTTGCTGTAAAGTGAGCGAACGTTTAAATGAAGGCATTTTAGTGAATTTTTGTGCTGGTTCGTTGCAACTGCGTTTACATCCTTTGGAAGAAGGTAATTGTCATTAGCCATTTCAAACTCCGACAGCATATTTTATACCCATTCGTTGGACACACTGAAATGTGCTATGACGGAAGGTCACGCACACTGCGCACTACGATTGCCGACTGGCCATCTGTTTTGCGCATGAAGATCTTCCCATTCCTGTGCCAGACATACTGATATGCATTTTGTTTTGCCCAGTCCTTCGTCAGTCGCAACAGATGTCGGTTATGACTAGTCATATTTTCCATAATGGCAATGTTGCTTTTTTCATCCCTCAGTTTATTCCTTTTCTCGAGCCACTTATCTCTGACAGCTTGCCTGGTGTATCTAACTATTATTCCTGGGATCCTATCGTGCTTTGCAGGTAGCCGATGAATTGCATCGACGTCTGCGCTCGAAAGCCTTGAAACTCCTATCGTGTCAGCCACAGCGTTTACTTTATCTAGCAGATTTTCAGGTGATTTTCAAATGACTGATGAAGCAGCGGAAGTAGGATGCCAGGCCCAAGAAACTTCTTAATTGTTTGTGATTTTCAGGGCGAGGGAAGCGAAGCATGGCAGCAACCTTGTCGGGATCTGGTCGAACGCCATCTTTGCTGATGAGGTGGCCCAACACTTTGATGTTCTTTCGGGCAAAATGGCATTTCTTTGTGTTTAGTTGGAGTCCAGCGTTGGAAATGTATGTAAAAACTTCGTCCAAACGATCAAGGTGCTGAAGAGAAGGTCTAAAAAAATAACAATGTCATCTAAATACCACAGGCAGGTCTTCCACTTAAAGCCATGTAAAACTATGCCGATCATGAGTTCAAATGTTGCAGGAGCATTACATAAACCGAAGGGCATGACGTTGAACTCGTAAAGTCCGTCTGGTGTTGCAAATGCTGTCTTGTCCTTGTCTGCTTCGTGCATGGGGATTTGCCAGTACTCGGATCGGAGGTCTAGACTAGAGAAATATTCTGCACCCTGGAGGGAGTCAATGGCATCATCGATTCTTGGCATCGCATATACGTCTTTGCGCGTGATCTTATTAAGGGCTCGATAATCGACGCAAAATCGCACAGAGCCGTCTTTCTTGCAAACCAAGACAACAGGAGACGACCAAGAACTGGACGATGGCCGAATGATGTCTCGTTTGAGCATGTCATCAACGTTATCCGCAATAATTTTCCGTTCTGCGGAAGACACGCGATACGGGTGGCGGCGTACAATCGAACTGCCTTCGGTTTCGATGCGACGCACTGCGACGGAAGTGCGCCCCAGAAGCTTGGAGTGAACGTCAAATAAGGCGCTGTGTTTTTGCAGGAGTGCCAAAAGGTCTTCTTTCTGCGCAGCGGTCAGATCGGGATTTATCGCTGCCGATAAAGCAGCGGCAGGAGTATGATAATCAGCTGTGGTAGACAAAGGTGGTGATTCGGTGTGAAGCGGTACCAGCGAAAGAGGTTTAGTATCAGTAAAGCAAGTCACAGTAGTGCCCTGGGAAAGCACAAATGGCGACGAAGTAGGGTTACGAACACCGACGAACGCTCTGCGATCCCGAAACCGCACCAGGCTAGGAGTAACGCTAAGCCCACCAGATATGCAGTGACCGCTCGGTGCAAGGGACACATCATCATTAAGAATAGTGTTGGAAGTCAGTGTGAGAATATGCTCATTGCCCGCGGGAATGAAACAGTCGGTAGACGTGACAAAATGTAGGCTATGAGCATCGATAGCGGATGAAGATTCAGTGTCCGTCAGATGAATAGTTCGCTGACGGCAAGATATGAAAGCTGAGGCGGAGGACAAGAAGTCCCATCCCAAAATCATCGAGTAGGTACACGAAGACAGCACGACGAACTGAATGTGGTGAAGGATGCCATCAATGGAAACACGCGCAGTGCAAATACCGGAGGGCTGAACAAGAACTGCATTAGGACAAAGAGGGGCAGGGCCATTATACGGTGTCTTCACTTTTCGCAATCGTGAACACAAGTCAGTACGAATAACGGAAAGCGATGCACCTGTGTCAACGAAGGCTTCGATTCGGACACCTTCAACAAACACCAAAATTACATTTGACGGGCCCTCCGGAGGAGTTTCACGTTGTCCAAAGGATGCAGCTTTCCCCCCTGAAGCTGCACCATTTAGTTTTCCGGGCGGTGATCGGAGTACAAAGTAGCCGGTCGAAGAGGAGAAGAGGAGCGCTGCATCGGTGATGGAGAACGACGACGCGGGAAACGCAATGAACCGGCAGTGTTGAAGTCCTGTGGATATGGGGAACGTCGTGAATAGTAATCGTAGTAAGGACGCCGACGTTGTGGTACGGGGCCAGAAAACTCGTCCCTTTACTATAGAGCACTATAGCACTATAGAGGCAACCTGAGCATATGTTGGTGTAGGGATAGGGTGCGGGATCGGGACTTGCGGGCAGGTCACGGCAGCTATCTCTTCCCTCACAATATGGCGTAGGCCGCCACCAGGAGGCATCAGATGGACCTCAGCAGGGTTTGACGAAGCTTGGGCGTGCAGTTCCTCACGGACGATGGAGAGAATCAAGGCACATAGCTCGCTGTCGTTGGACGCCGTGAAATCAGATGTGTCAGGGTGCAGGCGGAGCACATGAAGCTCATCGAGACGCTGACACGTACTGATTATGTCTGCGACGGTAGTGGGATTAAGCAGTACAAGAGCATTGAATGCCACAGTCCCAATACCCTTGAGCAGGTGGCGTACACGGTCACTCTCTGCCATCAAAGTGTTCACGCGGCGGCAGAGGGCGAGGACGTCTTCTATGTGCGAAGTGTACGACTCGCCCGAGTGCTGAATACGCTCAGCAAGCTTCTTCTTGGCGATATCGGAGATGACAGACGAGTTCGCGAAAATCTGGCGTAGGTGGTGTTTAAAGTTGCTCCAGTTGATGAAATCGAGCTCATGATTGTAAAACCATGTTTTCGCAACGCCGGTTAGGTAGAAGGCGACGTGAGCAAGTTTTGCTGATTCGTTCCAGTGGTTAAAGTCACTCACGCGCTCGTATAGCTCTAACCAGTCTTCAACGTCGTCACCTGGAAGCCCAGCAAACACCGGTGGGTCTTTCTGAGGGGTGGTAACTGTCCAAGAAGGGGTTCCTGCAGGAGCAGGCAAAGTGGATGTAGTGGTATTGGTCTGCTGGTCTTGCGACATGGTTGAGTACAGTGGGTAGAGGCACAGACCCGAGTGGAGCTCCAGGGATGTAGCGTAGGTGAATCTGGAGAGAGACCGGGAGCGAGAGGACGAAGGAACCGGACCGCACACTCCACCACTTGTGAGACGAGGTTTAGGTAGCCAGCCTCCTCTTTATTCTCTCGAGTGAGAGCCTCACCACCAGGCCCCAAAACGGTGATGATGAGTATGTACAGGTGAGAATATGAAGCGTATGAATAATGCTCACAATATATATATATATATATATATATATATATATATATATATATATATATATATATGTGTATGTATATATATATTGGTCAATCGGTGGCTTCGTGGAGCGTAGATTCTATGGGACAAGATTCGTCAGGCCTATCGACGCCAGCATCGCCAGTTTGTCTCGGAGATAGGTTGGCTTATCGCCACTCTTAACTTGCAACTAAGGTGAACAGAGAGGAAGCGGTAACTTGATTCACCATTTATTAGAGACACAGGTAGGAGTACACACGCACGAGTACACTGGCTCAGACGTGATTCACACTCATTTCAGATGTGTAACATACAGCGTTAGTGACGTTAGTTAGCGAGGGCCGGCTAACGTGAGTACGAACAAATCTAAGGGACAGTGATTTTGATTGGATGTGAGTATGAACGTGGGCGACTGTTGGCAAGCGTGAGTGGAGGTGAGCATGTGAGTGGACGCGATTTTTAACGTGATTGGATGCCGGTAAGTGTGAATGGAATTGATTATGAACGCGAGTGCACATGAGTGTGAGTGAGTACACAGCCTGGGAAATATTGATGAGTGAGAACTAGTGAGTATTCACTTCTTCAGCCCGCCTATGATAGGGATAGTGAGAGTGCACTGAAAAACATCTTGGCCATCGACGCGATGACCTAGAGTGCGCTGAACCCTCCGCAGCGTGTAACGCAGCAGGGCAACATAAGGGTTCGATCCATTGTCCCTGCGGATGGAACAGCGATTGCAAGAGCCATTTGTGACATTGACATTTAAATCCCCGATTCAGACCTTCCAGTGCTCATAAAACCAGCGTGTGAGAACAATGTTATTGTGCAGGCCAGCCGTGTTGGTACGACACGTTGCGTGAAATTAACATTCAAGGGTGACAGCCTTCCCCCCTACGTGAAGTATAGTCACTTACGCGGCCCGGTTCGACAGTTTGTTCCAAAACCGCTGCAATGTTATAACTGCCAGAGGATCGGCCTTGTGAAGGGCGTTTGCACAAATTCTGCCATGCGTTTCTGCCCCACTCAGAACAAAACTGTTGTGCGACTGTTCTGAAGTGCTCTAACAGTCAAAATGCTCACAGTGCTTTTTACAAAGACTACCCGAAGATCGGGAAATAATTTTCTGTGCTGCAAAAATTGTTAGGGACAATTCGACTCAGAAGGAGGCCGCTGAAACAATGCATCGTAGACGACGTTGCCGTAGACGGTCCTCAGGAAAGAGTGCGGCTGGTTCTAAAGATACGTTTTATTCAAGTAAGGACGTCACCTGCAGTTCCCAGTGCAGCAAACGCTGACGCTGGACGGCAGAAAACTCCGAAACGTTTCTGTCCAAATGAAGGGCCATCGCTTCCAAGTAAACGACCTATGGAAGAGCAACAGCAGGTGCCGAAACCAGTACGGCAAGCTGCTACATCGGATGAAATCCTTAATCATCCCTACTGCGATCCTTAATGAATGTCATTCACGTGTTGCTGAACAATAGGCACAAACATCAGCCAGAAGTGTACTGCAAGTACTGGACACACTAAGTCCGATGCTGACAGCTCTTGCGTGAACCATGGCTCGCCAGCAAATATATATTTTATTGCCAAAGCAATACTGCTCGCACTTTCGGCCCATCGGTGGTCGTGGCGCCTCCTTACACAGCTGCGCGTCACGTGACCGTGTGACTTCACGCCAGACCGAGAGACGAGGCCCCAGCTCGCGGCATCGATGGTGGAGGCCTAAAACCCCTTGATAATTTGAAAGTAGGGACACTCTCCTCCTCACGGCGCTTGCCTCCTCGATTCTCCTCGCCCGCCGGCTGCGCACCGCGCGCTATTCCTCCTGGGCTCCCGCGGACGGGCCGGAGGATTCTATGGAGGCGTGTTATTTTGGGCCAGTTGCGCGCCCCAGTGGGGTAGAAAATTTTGAGAAATGCTAATAACAGCATCGATAATGCTGGAAGCAATGTTTATGAGGAGGTTGCTTTTTTCTTAAAGCCGTATGAACGGGGTATACCGATGTAAAGGGAGCTTTGAGGCGAGTTCTATACTCCCGACAATTTTTCTGCCACATGATCAGATGCTTTACTTCGTGCGTCTGATCTAGTATTGCTTGTGACACATGCCTTTGTGTGTGGCTTATTAAGCGAAAGCCTTAGACCTCTGTTTCAAGGTCCCGTTGTGAGCTGCAGAAAATATCACGTGACCGAAGGAAGGCGGGAAGCGAACCAAAGCATGTGCAGCCGCGTATAAGAGATGATTATTGATTAGCAAAGTAATGATTGATTAGTGATTGGATTAAGATAAATTCGGGTGTATTAAGGAGGATTAAGGTGGATTAAAGTCAATGAAGGTGAATTAGGGGGAATGAAGATGGATTAAGGTGCATAAAGGAGGACTAGGTTGGATTAAGGTCGATGAGGTTAATTAGTGTGGCTGAAGGTGCGTTCATGTGCATTGAGGACGATTACAGTGGATTATGGTGTATTAAAGTCCATGAAGAAGGATAAGGTGGATTAAGAGGGATTAAGGTACATTAAAGAGGATTATGGTGGGCTAGGGTGGATTAAAGTTAATGAGGAAGCATTACGGTTGATTAAGGAGGATTAAAGTGCATTAAGGAGGGTTAGAGTAGATTAAGGTCGACGAAGGGGGATTAGGGTGCATTAAGGAGGACTTTCGTGGATTATGGTGGATTAAAGTGAATGAAGGAGGATTGAGGTCGATGAATGTGCATAAGGAGGATTATGGTAGACTAATCAGTCTTACTACTCAATGAACCCCAATTCACCTTAGTCCACCCTAATCCACCTTAATGCTCCTTCATCTATCTTAATACTCCCAATCCACCTTAATACAACCTAATCAACCTACATCGCTCCTAATGCACCTTAGCGTACACTATGCGGTCTTAATTCTCCTTTATCAACCCTAATCCATCATAATCCGCCTTAATCCACCTTAATCTGTATTCACGCACCTTAATCCCACTTAATCCTGCTTAATGGTCCCAATCTACCTTAATACACCCTAATCTGCCTCTATCAAACCTAATCCAGCTCCATGGTCCCTAATCCACCTTAATCTACCCTAGTCCATCCAAATCGGCCTTAATCCTCCTTTATCAACCCTAATTCACCTTAATCTACATTAATCGACCTTAATATTCCTTTATCCACCGTTATCCTCCCTAATCCTTGTTCATGACCCTAATCCACCCTAATCGGTCTTAATACCCTTTCATCATCACTTCACCTTAATCCACCTCCACGCACCTTAATCTTTATTCATGCATCTTAATCCTTCATAATGCACCCTAATCCACCTTAATCTTCTTTAATACACTCTAATCAACCTTAATCATCCCTAATCCACCTTATGTCAACCACTAATGATTCATTAATTAGCTTGGGTAATCATTCTCTTATACAGTGGTGGACATGCTTTGGGTGCCCTCTGGCCTTCCTTGGGTCACGTGATACTTCCAGTTTACAACGCGACCTTGAAACATAAAGATCTAAGGGCTTTCGCCTTAAAACTTAAGAAAAGCTCAATTTTGACTAGTTAACGCTCATCACCTGCAATACCACGGGTATACTTGCAACTAATTTTTTCAGGGCGCAAAGCAGAATCAATAATACTGCACTTCCGACTGAATAACAACAGTTAGCGACGTGCAAAGTGATGGAGCCGCCCCAGAATATTAAGCATACTGAGGACAACCGCTAAAAAAAAAATAACGCTGGTGAGCAGGCTGGAAGAATGAAAAAAAAATGCACCATTACGGGATGCTTTGCTACGAGCTATAAGAAAGACTCCTCAGCTCGCAAACAACGCTGTGCTTTGTCGGAACAAAGTTTTTTTCGGCCAATGGTCATGCAGCCACTGCTTCCAACGCAAGCCGTCACGCTTTCGTTGTGGTATCATAAAACGGCATAACCATCTTCAATCTTCTTGCTGCAGTTATATGCGCAACAGCCCGGCATAGCGCTCGCACATAGACCAGAAACACAGTGTACAACGTTCGCTACGCCGAGCTAAAGCGCCGAGCCAGCCGTGCTCAGGAGGAAAATGGCGCGAACGAAAAAGAAAAACACAAGCAAAACTCAAGATCCGCGCGTTTCCAAGGGCAACGGCAGGGAGGCCAATCGTCGTGCAGAAAAATGGGGGCAAAACTGGTTGCCGCGGGGGAACGCGCAAGAGGCAAGGAGGAGGCGAGGAGGTCGCGCGGCGGCGGCAGAGTTCAAAGAGTGTCGCTACATTCAAATTATCAAGGGACTTTATGGAGGCCAAGCCTTGCGCGCCGCTGCTGCGGCGCTACCGAGAGAGGGCACTCGCTCGTGTGACATCACGCCAGACCGATAGGCGGGGCCCCAGCTCGCGGCATCGATGGTGGAGGCGAAGCCTTGCGCGCCGCTGTTTCCGCGCTGCCGAGAGAGGGCGCTCGCTGGTGTGACGTCACGCCAGACCGAGAGACGGGGCCCCCGCTCGCGGCATCGATGGTGGAGGCGAAGCCTTGCGCGCCGCTGCTGCGGCGCTACCGAGAGAGGGCGCTCGCTGGTGTGACGTCACGCTAGGAGGATAAATGGGGCTACAGCTAGGCTCCTCGCAGTGGTTGCGGCGCTGCCTTGCGCTATGTCGGATGATGTATAGCCATAAGTTTAACAAAGGGCAACTGTGTCCACGCCATCAGCCGAACCAAGGCGCAGCCAAGGGTATTGCTTTCGCAATCTTTCAGGCTTAACCAAGCTACGCCTTCAGCCAATTTTTCTGGAGAAGGTTCGAAAAGCAGCAATTTTCCAATAAGTTTCCCGTCATCATCATCTCCGAGCCAAACTTATCGAACTCAATCACACTATCTGGCTATGAATCATTTATGTCGCCAACTATTGGTGAAAACAGCAAGGTTATGCCGTTTATTCGCGGTGACTTCACTTACATTCTTCAGCCTGTACCGCCTCATGACGAGAATCAATACGTGTGCCTAACAGTAAAGAACAAAAGGCTTACCATTACCGTTGCGGGTGCCTACCTATCACCATCAAGTAGATTTGATTACAGAAGATTACGAGACATCCTTTCAACATCTCCTGCTCCATGGATTATCATCGTCGAAGTCAACGCTCATCATACACTCTAAGGAAGTACAAAAATCAACGCGAAAAGCAGGGACTTGTCATCTTTCGCTTCCGACAGCAAACACTGGGTTTTAAATCACGGCAGCCCTACATTTCTACAGGGCTCCACATACAGCAGCTGTCTTGACTTGGCCTTTGTCTCACCAAGTCTCGTTAGACGTACTGGATGGTTTACGGATATTGAAGCACACTGGAGGGACCATATTCCCCCGTATGTCCAGATCAGAGGACTTTCTTCTTCCAACTGAAATTATACAATCCAAAGAGGGGACTGACCCAAATTCCACTCTGTTATGGAAGACCTCTGTCAGGGTTTTACTACATAATTTGAAAAACAGAATTAAGAGCACAATGAAAGACAATACGCCTGCTCTAATGTACTCTTCGAAATTCACTGAATTTGATACAGAATTAGAGCGACTTCGAGCAATCCGGCGACGTGCCGAACGTAGATACCGACGAACCAAGTCAATGGTCGATCTACGGACTGCTAGACGTCTACAAAAGAAGAAGCGGTTGACAGGCCTCTGTCATCTTCTCAAGTTCTTTGCTGGAAAGATCTGGGAAATGTCAACAAGCACTATGCTGCCACCACATAATGTACTTTTTCTCGGCTTTTTGCCGTACAGCTTGCCAGTATTGAATAACGCAAGTAAAGCAAGCCTACGTACTATTCAAACCGTTCAGGCTGAGGCGCTCAGGATTTGTCTAAGTCTTAATCGAGGTGCCTCAACTGCGGCAACTATTACGATCGCCCGAAACCACCTCATGAAGATCCACATCACAGTTGAAGCACTAAGAGTGCACGTAAGGCACCTTGCCCGCACTCCTTGCCCCCGCCTAGCCTATCTACCTGCGGAGAGACGACGTACCTCGTTCTGCCGAACGGTACCGCACATCCTGAGGCTACACCATCTTGCTTCACACCTGCCGCGAGACCTTCGACTTCTTATTGGTGCCTCATTCAACCAAAGATCAACGCGACAATACCTGGCGTCCGGTAAAAAGCCGATATGTCATCACCGGCTCTTAAACAGCTTACCTTACTGCTATTAGGTGAGAGAGAGAGAGAGAAAAGGATGCATAGAAAGGCAGGGAGGTTAACCAGAGGCAGTTACGGTTAGCTGCCCTGCACGGGGGGAAGGGTGAAGGGGTATAAAAAGAGAAGGAGAATGGAAGGGCGAGATAGAGAGAAATAGAGACGAACACGAACAAACCGCGTACACTACAGAGCGGTAAGAGGCGGCGTTCTTAAAGTCTATTGTGAAGCCCTTCAGACCGCAGGAACCTTAATAACGCGTGTAAGGCCTTCAGCGCAGATGTTCTGTGGGAGTACTGACCTAAAGCTCTGAGTTCTCATAGTGGACGATTGTCCAACTGGTCGAGTACTCTAGCACAGCACTGGCCTCGAGGCCAGACGGGGCCACCAACAAGCTCCTCCGGAACTTGGACGATAAGGCCATCGAAATCCTAACGGCAGAGATAAAAGAGGTGTGGAGCTCGGGGCAGGTCCCGTCGGAATGGCGCACCGCCAACGTGGTGCTCATCCTCAAACCGGGGAAACCTCCGCACATAAAAAACCTGCGTCCCATCTCTCTAACATCGTGCATTTGCAAAGTGGCCGAACATGCAGTACACAATCGAATCGTCGAACAAGTAGAAAACCACGAACTACTTAGGTATGATCTAATAGGTGTTAGAAAGGGACTCTCCACACAGGACGCAATGCTCCTCCTAAAAAGATCCATATTCGACATCGAGACGCGGGACGTACGAGGTATCATTGCACTCGACCTCGCTAAGGCCTTTGATAAGGTGGATCACGAACACATATTGAGCGAAATTCCCCTTTAAACCTAGGGCGGAAATTCTTTACTTTCACTCTCTCGTCCCTATCGGAAAGGAAAGCGTTCCTTCGATTGGGCACGATCTCAGGCGGTCCTTACGAACTGGGCAGCTGCGGAACCCCTCAGGGCTCGGTCCTATCCCCGCTACTATTTACTATTGCCATGCATAAACTCTCCGAAACGCTGGCCGCACTCCAAGAAATAGGCCCCGCAATCTATGCACCCGATATCACAATCTGGTCCCCAGGGGGATCTCTGGCCGATCTAGAGCAATCTCTCCAGGCGGCCGAAGATGTAACGGAAGAATTTTTTACATGCATGGGTCTCAAGCTGTCACCGACCAAATCTGAACTCCTCCTCTACAGACAGTCGAGGCAGGGCGTTAGGAACCTCGAGCCTCTGGAAACGCTGCCAGTCGAAATTACAACACTAGAAGGGGACCCCATTCCGAGGATGAACTATATCAAAATTTCAGGACTTTTAATCAATGCCAAAGGCTGTAATGCAGAAGCTCTAAACACGGTAGCTGCGCAGGTGCACAACCTACTCAGGGAGCACAACCTACTCAGGGTCTTCCAAGCTTTCTTCATCAGTCATATTACTTACACGGTCATCATCATCATCAGCCTGGTTATGCCCATGCAGGCAAAGGCCTCTCCCATACTTCTCCAACTACCCCGGTCATGTACTAATTGTGGCCATGTTGTCCCTGCAAACTTTTTAATCTCATCCGCGCACCTAATTTTCTGCCGCCCTCTGCTACGCTTTCCTTCCTTTGGAATCCATTCCGTAACTCTTAATGACCATCGGTTATCTTCCCTCCTCATTACGTGTCCTGCACATGCCCATTTCTTTTTCTTGATTTCAACTAAGATATCATTAACTCGCGTTTGTTCCATCACCCAATCTGCTCTTTTCTTATCCCTTAACGTTACACCTATCATTCTTCTTTCCATAGCTCGTTGCGTCGTGCTCAATTTAAGTAGAACTATTCTCCTAATCCTCCAGGTTTCTGCCCCGTACATGAGTACTGGTAAGACACAGCTGTTATAAACTTTTCTCTTGAGGGATAATGGCAACCTGCTGTTCATGATCTGAGAATGCCTGCCAAACGCACCCCAGCCCATTCTTATTCTTCTGATTATTTCAGTCTTATGATCCGGATCCGCAGTCACTACCTGTCCTAAGTAGATGTATTCCCTTACCACTTCCAGTGCCTCACTACCTATTGTAAACTGCTGTTCCCTTCCGAGACTGTTAAACATTACTTTAGTTTTCTGCAGATTAATTTTTAGACCCACCCTTCGGCTTTGCCTCTCCAGGTCAGTGAGCATGCATTGCAGTTGGTCCCCTGAGTTACTAAGCAAGGCAATATCATCAGCGAATCGCAAGTTACTAAGGTATTCTCCATTAACTCTTATCCCCAATTCTTCCCAATCCAGGTCTCTGAATACCTCCTGTAAACACGCTGTGAATAGCATCGGAGAGATCGTATCTCCCTGCCTGACGCCTTTCTTTATTGGGATTTTGTTGCTTTCTTTGTGGAGGACTACGGTGGCTGTGGAGCCGCTATAGATATCTTTCAGTATTTTTACATACGGCTCGTCTACACCCTGATTCCGCAATGCCTCCATGACTGCTGAGGTTTCGACTGAATCAAACGCTTTTTCGTAATCAATGAAAACTATATATAAAGGTTGGTTATATTCCGCACATTTTTCTATCACCTGATTGATAGTGTGAATACGGTCTATTGTTGAGTAGCCTTTACGGAATCCTGCCTGGTTCTTTGGTTGCGGAAGTGTAAGATGTTCCTGATTGTATTTGCAATCACCTTAGTAAATAGTTTGTAGGCAACGGACAGTAAGCTGATCGGTCTATAATTTTTCAAGTCTTTGGCGTCCCCTTTCTTAGAATTAGGATTATATTAGCGTTTTTCCAAGATTCCGGTACGCTCGAAGTCCTGAGGCATTGCGTATAGAGGGTGGCCAGTTTCTCTAGAACAATCGGCCTATCATCCTTCAACAAATCTGCTGTTACCTGATCCTTCCCAGCTGCCTTCCTCCTTTGCGTAGCTCTCAAGGCTTTCTTTACTTCTTCCGGTGTTAGCTGTGGGATTTCGAATTCCGCGAGACTATTCTCTCTTCCATTATCGTCGAGGGTGCCACTGGTACTGTATAAATCTCTATAGAACTCCTCAGCCACTTGAACTATCTCATCCATATTAGTAATGATATTGCTGCCTTTGTCTCTTAACGCATACATCTGATTCTTACACGGTACCGTACCTCAAATGGAGAAAAATCGAAAAGAACAAACTCAACACGCTCATCAGGTCCGGCGTCAAAAGAATACTCGGTATTCCACAATTCGCTAGCACGGTAAAATTACTTGAACTCGGAATTCACAATACCACAGACGAACTAATTGAAACACAGTTTATTACACAGATCTCCAGGCTTTCGTCAACTAAGCCGGGAATTAAGATTCTTGATGAAGCTGGTCTACTCCCTATACAGGCACCACTCGACAGACATCCCCTGTCTAAATTAGCCCGGGAAGATGTAAAGGTTGAGCCCGTACCGAGGAACATTCATCCAATATATAACGAAGGTCGCAAAAGAGTGCGGGCTAGAACCATCCTTCGACGAATCGATCCTTACGGGGCAGATGCATTCTTCGTCGACGCCGCCAAATATGGCAGCGAAGACAGGTTTGCAATCTCGGTCGTTGACGCGCACGGAACACTTATCAGGGCCGCGTCAATCTACAATAAATGCACGAATGAGGCGGAGGAAACCGCGAAAGCCTTGGCTCTTCAAGCCGCAAGAGGTCCGACGACCATTTTCTCCAACTCGCGCATGTAGGTGAGGGATTTCGCGTCCGCTCTAGTTTCTAAACACGCAGCTGGCATCGTCAACACATCCTTTCGTATTAGTACGTGAGAAGAAACTGGAGGCCATACAATAGCGTGGTTCCCGGCCCACGTGAACGATCTAACTAACCAAGTGGGTTGCAACCCTAACGAGCGGGCCAACTGCCTTGCGCGTGAATTCACGAACCGCGCCCGAGCTAACGGTCCGGCTCTCCCACAGGATTGTCCCGTCAAAGATCATCTTACCACCTTTCACGAAATTACGTCGCATAACAGACACAGCAGGAGGAAATTCCCTCCCCCCAGCCCGAAGCTGAACAGGGCTCAGGCCGTTGCTTTCAGGCTCACAGACCAGGTCCTACCCCACCCCCAGAGCGCTTAGTTGGACCCGAACTTCCCGCATTCGTGCTCCAAATGCGGTCACGTATGCTGCTCCTTCGACTACATGATCTGGCTGTGCCTGTACAACGCGGGCTCCGACCTTCAATACAAGTCGAAATGGGACGCCTTGCTGAAGAGCTCGGATTTCACGAACCAACTACAGGCCGTCCAGAGGGCCCGCGATGTCGCGGAGAGTCATCACCTCCCAGTCCCGTCGTGGGCAGAGCCACCAACTTGATTGGGGAGCCTTCGGTTCCCCCCAATCAAGTTCCTCAGGACACTCTAATAAAGTTCTTGTTACTGTCACTTGTCTCTGGGCACTATATCGCGGGCAGACACAGATAATATGTTCGAGCGTCTCATCGATGTTGCATGTGGCGCACATGGGGCCGTTGACCATTCTTATAAGGAAAGCATATGAATTCGTAAATGCAACGCCTAGCCACAGACGATACCGCATGGTCTGTCCACGCCGTGGTAACCCAGGCAGTAGATGCATCCCTATGTCCGGAGACAACGAACGAAAACGACACATGGTGAAAGCGTTCGAGTCCCACAGAAGCAAAGTACATTCACGGGACATCAATCGCAGCCCAGCTGCAGCGTCTGTTCGCGAAAGCGGAATCAAGACAAGTTGCCCACTTTCATGTGCAGATCAGGCTGCTTCGAAGGCGCGGTCATTCCCGCTGATGCTGCAATGTCCTGGAAGCCATTGAAAGATTATTTTGTGTCCCTTGTCATGGCTGTGATGATACATTTGTCGAATTTCTGAGGCCGCGAGAAGTACCGGTATTACACCTACATATACACTGACGGCTCCGTCCTGCTGAAGAGCTCTACCGCAGCTGTCGTCATTCCAGCAAAAGCCACCACTACAAAGTTGAAAACATCTCAATTGACAACGTCGACAGCAGCAGAACTCGCAGCGCTTCTAGTCGCACTACACTTTATTGATGACAAGCCAACACACAAAAGGTCGTTTTTCTGCGACTCGAAGACGACACTACAATGTTTATTGACAGCCTTACGGCGCGGTCCACACGAACAGTTGGTATTTGGAATCACAGAAACCATACACCACCAGACTCAGAAATGTCATGAAATAATTTTTCAATGGCTACCGAGTCACTGTGGTATCATCGGCAATGAACGTGCCGATCAAGCTGCTCGTTCAGCTCATGCAGAAGACAACCGCCATTGATCCCGCTGTCTAGGACAGATGCTGCAAGGATGCTCCACCTACTTGCATGCCAATGCACTACATCAGAGTGGAATGAACCAGATTTTATGCACGCCCGTTTATACACCCTGTAGCCCACCTTAAGCCTCCGACTTCCACCAAGACTTCCGCAAAGAGACGCGACCCTTCTGTGTAGGCTATGGTTGGGCGTCGCGTTTACCAATGCCTACCCGTTACGCATAGGGATGGCCGACACAGCTGCATGTGGCGATTGCGGCGACGCGGAAACGATTCGTCATGCTCGTTGCCAGTGCCCGCAGTACAGTGTGCAGAGACAATCGCTTTCCGTCGTGCTGAACCAGTTGGACGACCAGCCTCTGTCGCAAGAAAGAATTTTACAACATCGACGCGACTTAACATCGCATCAGAAGGCCGTGCAAGCGCTACTTCTTGAGATCGACCGGCCTGCGTGAACGCCTGTGATTTGAACGCCTTTTCCATTTTTTTTTGTTTCCGTTTTCTTTCTTTCTTCTTCTTTTTGCTTTTTTTCAGCTTTTTCCTCCTCGCTCTTTCTCGTCTTTACAACCCCTAAATGCCTCACCCCATGCAGCGCAGTGTAGCAAACCGGAAACTCGCCTCTGGTTAACCTCCCTGTCTCTACTCTCTCTCTCTGGATATATATATATATATATATATATCCAATAATGATGATAATAATAATAATTATAAATAAAATTTAGTGATAGAATGTATCGATATGGGTAAGATACCTTTCAAGGGGACTATGAAATGTCTGCCATATGTAGAAACCGTAATCTGCTGAAATATTCTACGTTGATGCTTACACCTATAGTCTTTCAATTATAGAATTTTGGAAACACGAAGGAAGCATTCGGTGAGTAACAAAGGAGTGATTGTGTCTCCTTGCCTTATTTTAACCAGAACTTTTCTGTTTTTCTTGCGAAGAATTAAGGTTGCCGTGGAATCTGTTGATGTTACTAAATATATTGTTACGTGTTATGTTTCCTCTACCACTTGATTGCATGATGCCTTCAAGGCGACTGGCACCTCTACTAAATCGTAAGCCTTTTCCTAATATATGAATGTCGTATTGGTCTAATTAAAGATGTCCATTGATTTAGTATACGAAGTAAAAACATGAATATGCAAGCTGGCTTTATGTCTGGCGCCTAAGCTTCGTTGTACCAGGTGGCAGCAAAAAAAAAAAAAAAAAGAACAATCAATAATACGATGCTTAAATACGACGCATTTGCCCTTCTCATGTGATTCCAGCATAGTGTATCCTGCATAAGCAGTGTTTCTTCGATAAAAGCAGGCTCGTTGTCCACCTGCGCCAGCGCAAACAGATCGAATAGCAACTTTGTTCCTTCTTTTTTGGGGGCAAAGCCCCAACTTATTCCAGGTTTCGTGTGCTTTGATGTTGAGTAGTGTGCGTGCGTGCGTGTGTGTGTGCGCGCGCGTGTGTGTGCGTGCGTGTGTGTGTGAGAGGGGTGTACCTTTACTAGTGTAAATGTGAATAATGCTCATCGTTCGCAATAAAAACGCGTAATCCCACAAAAGAGAAATAAAATAAGGTGTATCGCACAGGCGTACGTCTGTGAGATAGAGCTCTCCTTTGCTTGAGAAACAAGGAACCACATCAAGAACCGCAGCAAGAACACTTCCAAGAACAAGTAAACAAGCGAAAGTGTAAAATAACAATTTCTAGTAGCGTTTTCTTTTTATTAGTTCTGGAAGAAATACAGAGTAATATATATTTGCGGAACAATCACAGTTCTTTTGTATCGCTCGTCTACTGCTTACCAAGTTAAGTGCCAAAACCGACTCACATTGTTATTTGGGAAGTTGCGTAACGATGCGTGGCTGCCAGTCCCGTACAGCCGCGCAGAGCGCAGGAAGCTGCGGTACTAGACGTACTCCACCCACCACGGAATGTTAGAAAAACACCCACACAAGCATAGCAGAGAAGTGGCTACGTCAGGCGGTTAGACTGATAACGGTAGAAGCGTCATTCAAGACACACGAAATTCTTCTCCATTTCCGGCGGCGTTTTCTCTACCACCTTATTAAATAAAAAGGTGGTGATCCATAAATAGTTTCTCCAGCAATAAAGGTTAAATTTGTTAATCTTCGTTTTCCGTTCCTGTTTGGCTGTTGCCTCGCCTCTCTTCTTTACTAGAGCGCTTAATTTCTCCACTCCTTGCGAGTATTGTTTCCAGTTGCCAATTTTGCATGAAAAGTGCTGTATAATTAGAGCAAAACCAGACGAGGTAACGGGTGACATTCATATTGCTTATGGGTTTAACGGTTATTGCAAGGTTTGATCATGGGCGCTGTTTCGCATGATTTTATTTTCCACCTTATGTGGAAAATTTATATCACGGGTATGTGGTTCCGAGGATATAACAGCGTCGCGATGAGCCGTCACTCCAGGAAATAATAATGCAAAAGGAAAAGTTAAACGCAACTGGCATTGGACAGTTTTAGAATAGCGTTTGTTGCCTTAAGTATACGTTAAACGTAATCACCTTTGCAGGTTGTTACGGTGCGCGTCCGTTCAAGTGTTTCAGTTTACCATACGGGAACGCGAACGCAACGATGACGTTATAACACAGGGCGCCGTCTGGTGTCTCGCACCAAACTTATCCAAGCCAAGACAATCCATTACCTATCATCCTGTTGCTGCTATGCCAACGCGTCTCGTTGCGCACGGGCGCCGGAATCGCCGAGCAATCTCAGAAATTGGACGTGCTATGCGCTCATCACTAACGTTTCAGGTCAGTTTAAAAAAAGCGAAAGCTCACTTCAATAGCTACTGGCGATTAATGCTAGTCAGAGCGCTGCCATCACGAGAATTCACGCTGAAGCGGGAGCCATGGGTGCCGCCATATTCAACAACGCTATTTCTTAGCGTACGTAAACATTCGAACCTTAAACTCGCCAAATAACGTACGTTATCATAGCGCACGTAAACTGCAGAAACCAAATAACGTTCAGAGCATGCGCAGTGATGACAATGCTATTTCTTTATGTACGTAATACGTTTACGTTTGGCTGCAAACGCTAAACTAAAGCTGTCTGTCTCCGGCCGCAACTCGTTCCACGAGCATACGGACCAGCTGACTACGAACTGAATCCCTTTCCTGATCACTGGATCAGTCTAAACAAAGAAGGTTGAACTAAAGAAGCAACAGTGATGCATGTATGTATGTATGTATGTATGTATGTATGTATGTATGTATGTATGTATGTATGTATGTATGTATGTATGTATGTATGTATGTATGTATGTATGTATGTATGTATTTGCGCGCGCCTGCGTGCGCGTGAAGAGGTCTGCTATTTCATAGAGACCACATTGACGGACTTGGGATATTCTTTATTAGCTATGACGTTCCTCTCCAACACACACTCATTTAATTTTTGCGACAAGTCCAGGCCATTTAGAAACCAGTCTATTCTATTTAGTTAACACCCGTAATATGAGTAATACTAGAAACAAGACATGGCGAGGGAAAACTAAGGTATTTTAGAGCAAAGATGCTCAATTCTTGCACGTCATTCTGTCGACTCGCACCAGCGCATTTTTTTTGTTCATGTTTCTAATACTGTGCAACATATTCCGTGAAAAAGTTTACTACGGTTCATACAAATGCTGCCCGCACCGAGGTTCCACCTCCCGATTGAATATCGTTTTATTTTTATTTTCAAATGGAAGTCTGCTTCGCTGCAGCTGAAAATTCTTACGCTGAAACACAACAAACTGCCGCACGAAAATTTCATTTTAGCGAAGCGGTCAGCGAATGAGCATCTGACACACCGAGCAAAACCAATGCGAGATTATTTGCGTTTGTAGCGTGTTATCTCTGGTAAGCAGCTTTCGAATGAAGAAATCCGGCATAAGTCTTTAGGAAGTAGGTACAAAACAAAATATATAGTAAGCTTTCCCCTGACTGGTGCCGCTGTTTGATTAACGCACTACACAAATAACATCCTGTTCGCTTGCGCCGCATGGGATCAATATGCTACGATATCTTGAAGCAGTTTTTCCATTCGCCAGCTTAAAATAAAAGCTGCATGTTTCGCGAATCCTTAGAGTGGCACGTGGTTTTTTTACGCCTTCATCATGCATCGGTTGTGCGTGGAAAGGCGCGTGTCAGCATCGGCGACGCCAGGAGATTGTAAATTTTTTTATATTACTTCAACGGAAAACGACTTGTGCTACGCAAGAGTATAAAAAGGGTGATGAGATTAATCAGGACAAGAGCAGCCATTAAAAAATTTAAATGTGGGGTTTTACGTGCCAAAACCACTTTCTGATTATGAGGCACGCCGTAGTGGAGGACTCCGGAAATTTCGACCACCTGGGGTTCTTTAACGTGCACCTAAATCTAAGCACATGGGTGTTTTCGCATTTCGCCCCCATCGACATGCGGCCGCCGTGGCCGGGATTCGATCCCGCGACCTCGTGCTCAGCAGCCCAACACCATAGCCACTGAGCAACCACGGCGGGTAGCAGCCATTCTGTGGGGGCTCGTAGGGCCACCATAATATGCAAGATGCGATAAACCCAAGAAGTCCATGCTCGTAACACACTAATCTGGTAAGTAGAGAAAAATGTCAGTAAAAGAGTGACAAGGCTAACTAGTGGTTTTGTTGTTGCGGTACTCTTGATTAGATCACTTCATGAATGAGTCGTGATTGGGGAGACAACTTTCTAGACAAGATTAGGAATATTTTTGTGAGATCTCACTTTTTTTTTTGCAATTTGTATTCTTGAAATTAATGCAGCCCATGCACTTTTCGTACAGACAGACGAAGTGGTGGCCATAAAAAAATGTTGCAGTTTCGCCCGCAAGGCGAAGCATCGATTGCGACAGCAAATTAGTAGATAGCAATACGAAGTAAGGATAGTAGTTTTATTGGCCCTATAAACTAGTAAACAATCGACTACTAACTAAATTAATAAGCACGGTGTCACGCGCGCACAGGTAAACATGAACACATCTTGCTCGATGACAGCGGAAACTCGCTGTCAAAACGCTGGAGCGAAGAAACGCGGCAGGAGCCACGACCGAGTTAACCTCCATGCATCTCTCGCTTCAACGCGAACGAAACGTCGAAAGCGCAGCGCGTACGAAGCTACCGGCACTATATATGCGCACTTTGCAAATATCGCAGATCACTTTGAAGACAAGGCCCGCGGAGGCGCGCACTTTGCCCATGTCGCAGATCGCTTTCAAGATACGGCGCCCGTATGGCCGTGCCATAAGCAGCAGCCACCGGAGAGAGAGAGAGAGAGAGAGAGAGAGGAAAGGGGAAAGGCAGGGAGGTTGACCAGAGGGGAACATCCGGTTTGCTACCCTACGCTGGGGAAAGAGGGGAGGGTGAGGTAAAGTGAAAACAAAGTAGAGATAAAGAAAGAAAGGAGCAGAGACATACAATCACAGACGGTCACTGTCGCCGCATACTGTCACCGCACAGCACAGTAGCACTTGCAGCACTATGAACATCTGTTCATGCTACAGCCGCTTGGCCAATTCTGTTGCCCTTAAAAAGTGCAACAGTGCCCTCCTGGCCCTCTGCTGCGATGGCTTGTGATGGCGGCATTCTAAAATACGTTCCTCTGTTAGAGGTCTTCGGTGAAAGCGCGCTATCGCGTATGCGAGCGATCGTCTTTGTAAATTATAGCGAGGGCAGTCACAGAGAAGGTGTCGAAGAGTCTCCTCGTTACCACAGTTATCACACGAGGCGTCGTCAGCCCATCCGATTGGGAAATCAAAAGAATTGGTGAACTCCACCCCTAGCTATATTCGACAAAGCAGGGTAGCTTCGCGACGGCATAGTCCAGCTGGAATGCAAAGGCGTAGAGAAGAGTCTAGGTTGTGCAGCCGGTTGTTTTGAAAACTTCCTGCATTCCACAGGCAGAACCTGATATCAATGCTGAGCATTCGAATGCTCAGCCGCCGGAGAAGAACGCAACCCCATCCCTTGCCTCAACTCCGTGCCTCGCGCGCGAAATAAGAGGGCGCGTTTCCGCCTCGCCTTACTCGCTAGCGCACGCTAGATTCAGCCGCGTTCGCCGGCTCACCTTCGCTTTCATTTGCCCATACAGCATACGGCATGCGGCGACGATTTTATCACCCTTAGACTTTATACAGAACGTTGCGGCGACGGCGACAGAATCTCGCCGTCGCCGTCGACGTCATATTTGTAGCCATTATAATCGAGAGGCTTACCAACCCTAGTGCTGTTTTATTTTTATTTTATTTACAAATACTGCTGTCTGCATACGAGACATAGCCGGGGGTGGGTCAGTGGAAAACTTAGAATGTACAAGAACACGTTTGCAGAATATAACAGGTTAAATGTTTCACACAAAAGAGGCCAAACAGGTTCACAGAATGCAGATCAAAGTTAAGAATGCTAACAAATACTAATACGATATGTATTTTATCACTCTGCAGAAAATTGTTCCGTGGGTAGTCGTTCAACGGATCCATCAAGCTTGTTCCACAACTCAATTGTTCACGGAAAAAAATTTAAAGCAGTTCAGCTGCGACCTATGCGGGGCAATATTCTATGAATCAGTGCGCCTGGTTCTGCGCACAGAGCTGGTGAAGAAATATATAGGCACGCCGACATGAACAGAACTGAGAATTTTGTGAATCATGATAAGGGCGATCACATGCGCGTGTCTGAGCCAGTGACAGTAGGGATAATAGCCGAGCATGCGAGGAGGGTCAGAAATGGCCATCGTACCTGTCGTTTATAAACGATATCGCTGTTTTTTTTTTTTCTGTACAGCTTCAAGTTTATCTATGTCGCATCGATGCAGATGGCACCAAATTATAGAGGTGTATTCATGGATGGGTCGAACTAGCGTTTTGTAGGCCAAGAGTTTGCACTCTTTAGTAGAACTTTTCAACGTGCGTTTAACGTAACCCAGCCTCTGAAGATCTTTTGAACAGATAAGGTCAACGGGCTTGTGCCATTTTAAGTTGACATGAAATTGACTCCAAGATAAATTCCTTGTGTCAAGGTATTTGTTGCTGTTGCTGTAAACGAAATACAAAGGCTATTTTTTAGGAGAAGTTGTCGACACTGTTTTCTTAAAATTAATCGACATTTGCCAGGAACGGCTCCAGCGGCAAAATGAAGCAAAAACGCTATTTAACTCGAGTTGGTCTTCAATGCTAGTAACGTTTGTGTAAAGCATACAGTCGTCAGCATACATACGAAGTTTGACCTGGGCGTTACTAATGACTTCGGCTGCATCGTAAATATATATGATGAATAGTAGTGGCCCCAAGACCGAGCCCTGGGGAACCCCTGAAGTAACGGTAGCTGGCGACGAGTGAACGTTAAAAAAACAATCTGAGACCTCGAATCCAAATAGCTAGTCAGGCAGTCAAGTAGTTTGTCGTTTTTAACAACCGCGAGCGCAGTTTAACAGCAAGTTTTTTTTGTGGCAGACTGTACCAAATGCTTTGGCATAATCTATGAAAATGGCATCTATCTGTCCACGAGAGTTTAGTGCCAACGCAACGTCATGAGTGAATTCGATGAGCTGCGTGACCGTCGAGTGACCAGCACGGAACCTATGTTGGCACTGAGAGATAATGCTATTATCAGCTAAAAACCCGCTGATATGTTGATGAATGATATGCTCTAATAACTTACAGCATATGTTAAAGAAATTGGCCTGTAGTTACAAAGCATCTTTTTGTTGCCAGATTTAATATCGGAATGACAGTGGCAATTTCCCAGAGACGAGGAACAGTGCGTGAGTCAATCTATTTTTGGAAAATGATGATTATAGGTAACGTGAAGCCCATTTCGAGTACTTGTTTAAAAATTCATTCTGAACACTATCAGGTCCATCACTTTTGGTTCTGTCAATATTAAGCAGTAGGCTAAGAACCTCTGCTATGGATATTGCGATATCAGAAATGGGCTGCATAATCTCGTGCCCTCTGGAGCTTGGGTTAGCACCAACGTCAGAGACAAAGACAGATGTAAAGCAGTTGTTCAATGCTTCAGATATAGAAGAAGGGTTGGTCGTCAATCAATACAGATGAAACCGAGGGTACAGAATTAATAGTTTTCCAAAATTTCGCTGGGTTAACTTTCATGAGCGTAATCAGTGTATTGATATAACAGAAGTCTCTTGCATCACGTGTTTTAGTTTTTAATGTTTACTTTAGTGAACTTAGTAAAAAATGATGCTGACTGTTTGGCAGGGAGTTCCGACGCTTGCGAAGCCGTTTGACTCGTCGCGTTAGTTGGATGACACACCTGTTGTACTAGGGGCGTTTCAAGTTACATTTTATACATTTCTTTGGAACAAACTTCAAAATGCACTCTTGGGAAATGTTGCAGAAATACTCAAGTGAGGTATTGACGTCACAGTGGGCACTGGTAGTCAAGAGGTGATCAAAAGATGTTGCCAGTAAATCAGTAATAGCAATGTCATCTGCACAGTTAAAATTCAACAAAGTTTTGAAAACAGGTGCTATGACGTCAAAGGCCAGATTAAATGTGACGAATACTGCTTTTCGACCACAAAGGCGATCAGTTTTTTCACATTCTAAGCCGTTACATAAAAGTGGCTCATTCACAAAAACAAGATAGAAGATAGAATTTTCACGTGTTGGAACAGTGACAACCTGAGTTAAGTCAAATGAAGTAGCCAAGGTAATCGAAGACTCGCATAGTAATTTGTCACGGCCAGGTACAGAAAGAGAGGTCCAGTTTATACTCGCAACAATAAAATCACCACACAGCCTCAACTTACAGCAATGAAGCCTACGTTTAACTATGTATTCACAAATGGTACCAAAGATATCACCAGAGCTGGGAGGGCGGTATATCGCGCCGAAAACCATGGCTAAACCACCGATTTTAACTTTGGCCCAAAGTGATTCAATATTTAGGAGTTCTGGAAGTGCGGAAAACTTGATGCCGTTTCTAAAAAAGAGCGCCACGCCACCACTTTGCCCAACCGGCCTATTTCACTGTAGAACCGTGTCGCCAGAAGGCAAAAAGTGAACATCGGAAATAACACCGCTGAGCCAAGTTTCGGTTACACAAGGAAAAGATGGATCGTGACAATCCACAAGACAGTTAAAGTCATCAGTTTTATTGAGCAGACTACGCGCATTTACATTTAGCAGCGTCAGTCGGCAAACTGGAACTGCTGCTGGGGAGACTTCTTGTTAACTTCTTAGTTGTCTTTACAATGGATTTTTTAGCAATGTCCCAAATGTAGCGATCGTTATCCACGATAAGCTAGTCGCAGTGCAATCGTGCCTTGCTGCAATTTTTTCTCAGATTAACAGAGCACTTCCATAATTGCTACGAATCGCGCGTACGCCTATAGAAAAATCTTTGCTAATGGAAACCTTCGATCCCTTTGTTTACGCGCGTTTTTTAGTATTTCACACGTAGTCTTTTAGTCTATCAGCCTAATGATGATAGGCCTTTCTTTGTCCGGATTACGTGCTCCAAGTCTGTGGCAGCGCTCGATGTTCTCACATTTCACTTCCAGCTTAGTTGACAAAAGATCAGTTACTGATTTAAACAGCTGATCAGTGCTTTCGGTAGGCGGTTCAGGAAGACCATAAGTTACTAAGTTGGCACGTCGCGAACGATTTTTCAGATCTTCATTTTTTAGGCGTACAGTTTCCTGAAGTTGAGTGACTGCATGCTCGGGATTCTTGTACGCGCTGGGTTACATCAGTGACGGCAGCTGCCATCGATTCCAACTTACGTGCGTCGAATGCTGCGAACCTAGAATTCATGGTTGCCAATTCAGTGCCAGTTGTACTCTGGGCGGCAAGAAGGTAAGCTAGCATTTGTTTTGTTTCAGCGTGACCTGGATTACTATCAATGTCCCCATATAATTGTAGCAATATCTTTAAGGAATGCGTAATATTGCATATCAGACATTCGAAATGCCTAGAAGACACCGGGTCCGGCAGCAGCAACAAAAAGCGATCATCACTTCTCTAACACTTATAGTCGTATTTCACGCCTACCTGTAAGGCGAAAAGAAGACATTTGTTGGTACTGAACGACATGCTGCTGTCGGACCCACTGAAGAGGTGGGTCCTGGTCCCCGGTCTTATAATCGTTGGTGAGCAGGTAGATGTCGTTGTGCGTTCAGGCTATGCGCAGCAGGGTCTCTCGATCAGCTGATAGCTCACGACTTGAGAGTCGTAATAAGCGCACGTGCTCCAGTCTGGTTAGGGCAGAGGGCATGTACCGATGATGGAGAGGTAATTATCAAACTGATACTCCGGGTACAGTAGGCCATGCAGGGATGAAACGTGGCCTCAATGCACGTTGTCTGCTCAAGAGTTGCTACCAATACTAAATAATATTCGTACGCTTTCCTTTTACACGACTGGCTGCCAGAGGGCTGACGCGACGATTATTCTCACCGTTCATGGGGTGTATTCTATACCCCAGCATCACGCTTGTTCGAGCAGTCCACGTGATTTTCGTATCAGTGGTCGTACGTGAATTAATTAGCCATTTCTTTTCTCTTTCTCTCTTTCTTTATGTTGTATTGACATCCCGCCTCGTATCACAGACAGGATTGCCTTCCATGTAGAATGCATACGTTGGCTCACACCGCAAGCTGCTGTGTGAGCAAAACCGTGGGAACCGACACTACACGGCGCTTAGACTTCGGGCTGAATTGAAACTATAAGAAATATAATAAGAATCTGTGGTTATGAGCACGGAAGGTGACAGCGAATTGGTCAACTGCAACAAGATTTGATAATTAGAGACGTTTAGGCGTTTCTTCACAGTTTCATCTCCCATGGAGTGTTGTAGCCTCAAAGGTGTCGGGAAAAATAATATTGCGCAACCTCATAAGCCAGAAAAAGTCGAAACTATACAAAAAACAAAATAGAAGTGCTCCAAACAAATCAGTGACAAACTTGATGGTTTTCATGAACGACAACAACACGTCCATCTGCTATACAACCGAGTACGGTGTCATGACGAGCACGAAAAGCCAATATATTTCACGCATTGAGAAACGCGGTCAAACAGACGTAATAGGCACCATGTGCAGCTCAGCAGTAATGTTACTGCCTACCGCAGCAGCGCACGCCCAGCATAATTATTCACTAAAACTGCCCAATGCACTTTGAGACGACAAATCAGAGCGCGCCACAAAGATGAAAGCACGTGCCATCCTCGGCTTTCATCTGTGGCCTCTGGCCAATCGGCCAGGACAGCACATGCCATCTCTTACCCGCGTCAGCTCGAGTGGCGCAGGAAGACATAATTACGTTCGTAAGACTGGTACCCCTCTATCGTTGAATTTACCTCATACCTCGACAGCTACGACGGCCATTTAAGTTTTGTGTATCGACCTACGGTTATTTTTGGCGTAAGTACTGAAGTTCGCAGCTGTGCTACCATTCCACACACGCCTTTTGTCGACTACAGCGCTCGTTTCTTTAGCAGCGAGCGTCGAAAGATAGCTGATCTTATGAGCATTTCTAGCTTTCTGAACACGCTTTCTTTGGGATATATTTCTAACGCCATAATTTGTTCGTGAGTTCGCTTTGTGAATTTCGCCCCTGATCCTGAAGATTCCGAAGACATTTACGAGGGTGTTCGTCGAATCCGACATGCTTCACTTGTTTTGTTGTGACAGCCCCGACGAGAGTGATTTTGACGAGTTTTAGGACTGACTAAGTTAGTCTCTGCGGACTTTATATACAGCGGGTGCAGACTACACGCCGCAGAATACCATAATTGTGAAAATTAAACTGATCAGAGTTGGGACAGAAAGTGTCAGAAGATTTATCTTAATGGAACAGTTGAAGCTCTTACTCAAGAAGTTCTTAACAGTTCTATGAAGGCAAAAACGCTGATGCTGATAATTTATGCAACGTAAACGCAATGTAATGAATTCCAGCGAACTTATTCTAGACAACCGCAATTGAACAGCTGAAGAGTGCACCTATCACGCTATTAGCAGACGCCCATAACTAACCTGTTTATCTACGCTTTATTGCGCACACGCATGCATTCCCTCCGCGTAAACACGCATGCTAAATGAGCTCCGCCCGCCCGTCCAGATGCTCCCCCCCTCCCCCACACACACACACGACAGGCTTCCGTACGTGCGTGAGCGGCCGTTGCATGGTGAAAACAAATGCGTAAACAAGAGAAATGCGCTGTAGCTCCTATAGCCCTTCCTGTTCGCACGTTTCTCGTGTCAAGGCAGCTCATTCTTTAGAAAAATAGGGCAATATGATACGTCGTAAGGAATAAAGTCATGCCTCTGTACAGCTTACATGAATCGAGCAAGCATTGAAGCATGTCGAGTAAACAAATGCCAAGAACATTTACAGCTATTTCATACTATCTACTATTCACTGTTTCCTTGCAGTACATATTTTCTCATTCGAAGCATTGGAGAAAAAGGACATTTCTCTAAATATAGGCTTCGATTCTGTGAGGATACACGTGTATGAAACCCATCTTCGATTTGAATCGACTGCGAAGTGCACAACCAATAAAAAAGCGCACACTCCAGGCGCTATTTGTTTTCCCGGATGTAAACATCATCTAGTATTCACCTGCCGCATTGCGACTTCATGCTTCTTCGTGCACGTCAACTGTGTTGCTGCCCAAGAAGGTACAATGGGATAGAAGAATTTAAAACACAAAAGCGATATCGAGTGACGAGTGAGAAAGAAAGTGACAGTGATTGGAAAGCAAGCAAATTTTTTTTTCATATTTTATGGCGCCTTTACCTAAAGCACTGCTTTTGTTCGCTCTTCACTAAGGAAAAAAAAGACATGGAGGAGTAGCGGGCAAAATTTGAAAGTATACTAACGCTTCAAGGCCATGTTAAAGCCCGATGTATTCATTTTTTCTTACGGCCAGCCAAGGCTTTTTGTTGTTCAATGAAGTTGCAAGCGGCCCGATTTTCCACATGATTCAAAACACGGGATTCGGTATGTTCGCTTACTTTTCAAATGCCTCGGTGTGTTTTTTTTGTGTCTGTTTTTTTTAAGCGTATCCATTTCACATTTCTCCTCGCTGGGCCACACGCGTTCATTGAATGCGCTTAGCGAGAGTGTCACGAGGGAACAACCTTCGGCATTATACTCTCCCCCGTAGATACAGAGGTGCACCGGGTGTTCTTGGCATTTATAGTGTCACACGTTGCCAATGTATCCTCTGCTCGGATTGGGCCTAACGTAAATATTCCGTGGAAGCGTCCTACAATTTTAGGAGCGATAATAATGCGTCACCCATGAAAGATATCTAAATCTGAATGACACTTAATATCATTGTTTTAGTGTATACAAATGCGAGAGGGCTACTGCCTCTCGGCCCCGTTGAAGTGCCGCTGCCGCAGGTCACGAAGCGAACCCGCGACATCGTGGCGAACAGCAGAGTGCCATAGCCATTGAGTCCCGGTGGGTCATTCTCCTTCAATCACAAAGCTTTTTTTTTTATTAGCAGAGTTGCACGCATTTCAAATGTGGGCTTGAATTTCACCTCATAATGTACAGGTGTGTCCACGAGTGCACATTTAGATCAGTGAAAGGATATAAGACGAAAGCAGAGACGTGCGAGTCGAAGGCAACTTAGGGATCCATAACAGAGCCAAATAGAATTTGAAATCCCTTTGAGAGCCACAAGATATTCTCACAAAATGCTAAAGTCAAAATAGCACAAGCTGTCACATGTGCATAATTCTGTTAGGAACACCGAGAAAACTTATCCTGATATATCGAGAAAGCAATATCAAGTTAAAGCCTCGCTAAGCCGACTGTATAAGACCAGTGATATAGACCAAGATCAACCCAGTCGAACATCTATCCGTCAGCATACTTTGACGTGGATTAACGAAACCGCCAACAACTCTACACAAACGGATAAGTCAATGGAGAGCCAGGCAATAGCGCAGCTGCGTATTGAATTCCATCCCTTGGTACTACATGGGCCGGTGTTCTAGTCCAGCTAGAGCCATCAGCTACAGCAAAGGGCGCCGCGATTGCTGCCGCATTCAGGAAATTGAGGGTTTGTCCTCCTTGGAACTTGTCATATACGCTTGGGTATTCAAATACATGCTTACCAAGGGCGTAGCCAGGGGGGCGGGCTCATGAGGTTTCAGCCCCTCCCGAAATTTTTTTCGTGCTGTCATGCACCGCTGACCACAACAACCCCCGGCACCGGAAATCATTCTGGATTTTGTCTAGAATATATTTTTCAGGATCGAAAAGACATTTCAGCGCAAAGATTGCGAAATCAGACTGGATTTCGCTCCAACGCCCACGCACCTGGAGTCACATAATGCAAAGCCCCATCCGAGCACAATGTTTCAAGGGTATTTGATGGCGAGCGGACTCATCGTGGCATCTCGCGAAGGCCATGGAATCTACGGAGCTCTTAGATTTCAATTCCCAAACTTTACGGGCATAAAGATCATATAAACTTTTGATGCGAAAGGTGCATTGACATTTCCAAGTCGTGCTTTAGATTTTAAATGCCGGATCTTTGTGGGTTTTATGTTCTTATAAACATTTGACGCCAAGGGTGCATTGACTTTTCTACAGTCGTTGATCGGACCACACAAAGAGACAAGCCAAATTAACACACTATCAGACAAGTTGACAAAGCACGGAGCGAGGTACGATGAGACGAAGCGTTGTGATGGCTCATTTGTGCCGTCGTGTCACAGAAAAGAATATCAGCATTTTTTTCACCTGGGCCAAAGCATCCATGTCGCAACACTAAAGCCAGCAAAGGTAACTAAGTTCTTACTTATTTTTGATACTTTGACTTTTGTTCGCGAGGGCTTTCTTGTTCTCGCTACCCGCGGGCTGCCAGAGCCAGCCAGAGGTCACTGCAGGAGTTGAGGAGGACTTCGTGATGATACACTTGGGAGGTTTATTTACATTATTACAGTGAGAGTCCATTAACAGTCGTAGAGTCATTACGGGCCGGCAGCAACTCGGACGCTGCGGCCCGTGGCAAGAAGCTCGAAAGAGATGTATCAAGGAATGCTCTAGGAATGCTCTTCTGCTGCTCCCGGTCTGCGTCTTTTAAGCCCTTCGGTGTCACGTTCGGCCAATGGGAGAGCCCGCTCAGGTGACGCCATTTTCGGCCAATCGGCGAGCCCGCTCGGGTGTCGTCATTTTCGGCCAATGGTAGGTGCGCGTGCGATAGAGCCACCCGGCTAGGGTGGCGAGAAGGGGAGGTGTGAATACCGGCGGCGCAAACGTGACCCCACAGCGCACCGATGCCGCGGGGCGGCGCTGTTGACCAAGGCGGGGTAAGCACGCAGCCGAAATGAGCGCCTCGCCGGCCTCGCGTCGGCTGCATCTCTACCACCGAAGTGAAAGTGAGCCCGTTTCGGGTATCGCGCGCTTTCTGCGAGCGTCAAAGAATGAATCTTTATCATGAAAACAATGTTATGTCAGCCCGCATCATTACTCCTGTGAAATTTTACGGGCCCAGTTCGCACTGTATCGAGATTCAAACGCGTTTTGTCTGTGCGCATTTCGTGAGCTGGCTTGGGGTGTTAGGGGCTGTTGGGGTCTCGGTGCTGACGCCCGTTATTGCCAATGGGTCGCAAGCCCCAAGGGTAGCGTTGGCCTGGCGGCCTGGGGCACTGGAAGCATCCGAAGGTCCCGGCAAAGCATGAGAAGACTGGTAACAGAACAACTTGTTTATTCTAACATAGCAAAAGAGCGGCCGGTCAGTTCGACCGAAGTGGAGAGACGGGAGAGCACGTAACTCAACAGTACAAATCGGAGCCTCTCCCCTGGCGTCCGGGGGCAGCTGCTCTTATACTCTCGGCGTCGCGGGCCAGAAGGAAGGTCACGGGATGACCCCACGCGACGGCGGAGCATGAGCCCACGACGGCGCGCACGGTCGAGCCGAGAGACATGTTGAGCCGAGTGTAGTGACGCATCGCCAACCCGCCGACGGACAGACCTGCTGGCTCCTCACTTGGGGAGCTCCGCTCCCCGGCTGCCGCGCATTGACAAGCGAGGGCACACACACACACACGCACACACGAAGACACGTGGCACTGAAACACGCCTGGACACGCTTGGCGGGGAGGCGTTGCGTCGGCGTCGAACGGGCCAAAATGTCCGCCGCTTTGAACGAAGCCCCGGCGTCCGTTGCATCCGCGCCGGCATTACCGCGCGTTGTAGGCGAAACGTAACAGGGCTAGTGGGGGGCTTCGAAGGAATTTCGACCACTTCGGGTTCTTTAACGCGCACTGACATCATACGGCACACGGGCGCCTTGCATATCGCCTCCCTGAAAATGCGACCGTCGTCCTCGAGATCAGCAGTCAATCACCCTATGCGTACCGTAAGACCTGTAAACTGCAGACATTACCTGATAAAGTCTGGACGTATTTACAAACCACTCTTTGTCTGCTCTTGCAGACCTGTAGCATGTCATTTTGACGCTCATATAAGCAATTTAGTATGATTGCAGACAGTGAAGCAACAGATCTGGTCATGAAATCGTTTATTTACAAGTGAGGAAAAAAATAAACAACACACAAGGTTTCAGTGTTTTCCGTTTCTTCTCACTGCTCTGCTGATTGACACCTTTAAGCAAAAAGTGAATCCTTATGAGGCAATAAGAACGTATAACTGAGGCTGTCAGGGTAGCAGAATGGTCTAAAGCAACCAATCTTTGACATTTAACCAATTGACTGCAAAATCTCGGCCACAGCTTAGGCATGCTAGCGTGTTACACTGAATTAAAAATTAGGGGGTTTTACGTGCCAAAACAACTTTCTTATTATGAGGCACGCCGTAGTGGAGGGCTCCAGAAATTTTGACCACCTGGGGTTCTTTAACGTGCACCTAAGTACACGGGTGTTTTCACATTTCGCCCCCATCGAAATGCGGCTGCTGTGGCCGGGATTCGATCCCACGACCTCGTGCTCAGCAGCCCAACACCATAGCCACTGAGCAACCACGGCGGGTGTCACATTGAATAAACGAGTGAGTTTGCTTTCAATGGCATTGTCCAGCTTATAGAACGATTCTGAGGGATATAAAAGGCCCTCAAGGTCCCACTCTTTGGATGCCTCTGGTGGAAGCTCTCTGGGTACAGGGGCTCTGGGTACAGCCACTGTACTCTGGGGATATTGCCTTTATGGTGCTTCGCAGTCTTCACAATGTGTGGGCAAAACACGCCTCATCGCCACATAACCTGCAATGTAATAAACTAGCCGTGCGTCGCTGCGGTGCTCAACATAACTTTGGTCGTCCACAGCATCTCGCCCTCGAATGACGGTATGTCGGGAGGAACACTCCAAAACAGGCGACGAGACCAGCGCGGAAGTACCACGCCGTAATAATACCACGCCGCGAGCAGCAAAGCCACGTTCCCCCTGGTGGCATCGGTGCGCAAGGGGGTCACGCGCGCCCGAAGGAAAGCGCCGCCGGTATTCACACCTCCCCTTCTAGCCACCCTAACCCGGCGAAGAGAGTCGCTCCTTGGTCCCCCTGCGGTCTTGCCTTGCTGACTTGCAATGCGCCGTCACCATAGAGGGTAGGGGGCGACGCTGCCAGGTTGTCACGGCGCATTACAGCCGTCTTGCTTCTGGACCCACGTTACGTGGAACAGTGCCAGGCTCTCTCTTCGCTTTCGGGAAGAGCCAAGCAGCGAATAGCTCCACCGGCTGCACACGAAGTGGGGTCCGCCAACTTGTTTGCTCGTGCCGCGCCTAGGGAATGCGGCATCCGTGCTTCTTCGCTCCTCAATTAGCTGTGGTGCGATTCGATGAGGTCTGGGGAACTCGAAGTAGGCTCAGGAAACGGTCCCGTATCTAACATGATGCGCTTTTCACGTGTTGCCCTAACAACCGCGCGGCGCACTTCGGTGCGCGTTCATTTTTCTCCGGCTGAAAGGATTTTGGCCTCACAGAGATTTGGACGCTTTCCGGCTAGCAGACCGGAAAAAGAAACAATGGTTGCTCGCCGCCATCACTGCGGGGACTCGACGGATTGCAACGTGTTCGCTTGAAGGCATCACCTTTATTTCGATGTTATCGCAACCTCTCCGAAAAGTCTTTTGACTCTCCAGTGTAGGATAACGGGTATATGGTTCTCTGTGGAACAAGCGTCTCACATTTTCTTCGATATTCCTTCGGTAGCCACATTAGGTGCCCAAAGTAGGCATTTGATTGTGGCCAACATGCTTTCCTTTGCGCTTTTTATGTCGGTACTTCCGCCGCACAAAAAAAAAAAAAGAAGGCATTGTTGCGGCGCAGCGAACTGTCACATGGTGAAAGTTCGACTTTGTTACTTCTTCCTTTGCGGATAGTAATGGGCCACGGGACGCTTCTAGTGCCGGATACTCTTATTATATTATTGCGATAGCAACTATATGGACACTCAAGGCTCAATCCTGTCGTCACCGTCATGTTCCGTATGAAATTCAAGGATCGTCACCGCTCGCTGCATGCTGTCTGTATGTGCGAGTAAAAGCGTGGGGGGGGGGGGGGGGGAGGTAAGCCTACAATTGTGGTTCAGTCTTGTGTGCGCAACGTAGAAAAGTGGGAAGGAACCGCGCCGCCTTCCATCAAGCGGGGGGGGTGGGGCGTGGAGGGAGGGGGGGAGGCGGGCTTTAGGATTCTGGGATTTGTCAATCTGTGATAGCGCAACATGTTTATTTGCCTTGTTTGGCGCATTATACAGTGTGTTTCCGCTAACTTTAGCCAGAGTTTAAAGATATACCGATACACTCTAAGACGATGCGACCAAATGCATGTTGCTCACTTTTGTATACAGTGTGTCACGCTATTTTGTGTATGTTGTTTAATTAGATAATTAGTCAAGATTAATTCACCAACTTCTGAAGCAATGAAGCTAGGTAAAAAATTCCAATTAGGCAGTTACAGAGCGGTTTGCAAAACGTCGGAATAAACAGTTCCTGTCTTTCCATTAAGTATTAGGGTTTTTCAGCTTACTGCGGATGCCCGCAAAATACACACAAAAATTGGGGGACGCTTAAGCTTCGCCTTCAAGAGTGGAATGCGACAGCGTTGCCGTCGACCCGCGAAGGGGTGTAAGACAATGTGCTACGGCGCAGCGATCACTTACGAGGCGCCCCGCATCGGACTTTGCACCCACCAATCACGCGGTGAGCGTTGAGCAACGCAGCGTTCGGCGCGGCAACGAAACGTGCGCCTCAGCAAGCGGAACGAACCAAAGAACTCGGTGTCTCGGAGGGGGAAACGATGTACGCCAGCCAAACGTCGTGATCGGCACGGGCAGAGAGATAGACAGATAGTGATCTAAAGAAAGGAAGGACGCTTGATTCTGCAACCCGCGAGGGAGCACGGTGAAGCGTCGTCAGGGGAGAGGGAGTCCGGGCCGCGATGCGGCTCGCACCGGTCCCCGCACAGCCCCAATGCGCGCGGGGCGCGCCCCCTGTCGGGGCAGCGCCGTACATTGAGAGGAGGGGGTCTTCTGTGTTTGCCGCAAGATGGCTCTGCGTGTGCGGAAAGCGCAGAAGAAATGTAGCGGAAACGCACTTCGCTACTCGTGTAACTGCGACTTCTGTAAGTTACATGTTCATAATTACCGATATACACCGCAGTATACCTTTCTACGGTTCGTTTCTTAGGCAATACCGCATTCACTGGAGGCGCTTTTGTACCGCTTTGAAGCATCGAACTCGTGGCTGAGTGGTAGCGTCTCCGTCTCACACTTCGGAGACCCTGGTTCGATTCCCACAGCAGCCGATCTTGCAAGTTGTTTTTTATTCATGAAGTGCCTCCCGGGATTTATCGCTCACGGCCAACACCACCGACGCCGCCACCGACGACACCTGCTTTTCTGCGACACGAGCTCCTTAACGCTTTCGCGTTAAAAAAATACAACCTGACATGCCCTCTTGTGCGTCGTGATTGCACTGCTCCCAAGCGATCCGCGCACAGTCAAAGGTGCGCTGCCTCTTAAAAAGCGACAAAGCAGCGACGCAAGCGTTGGCTGTTCGATTTAAGCTAGCAACCGTTATCGCTTACGGTGCGTAAAGCGACTGACGGACGTGTGGGGGTGGTAGTTCCAGACAGCGATAAACAGACTATCGTGCATCGGCTGTCAGAGCGCGAGCAATTTCGTGATGCCTTTTTCCAGCGAGGAAAAAGCGAAAAAAGAAAAAAGAAAGAAGCAAAAAGCAAGAATATTTGGAAGCTAGCACCGGGTACGCAACAGAGCCCTATGACAGTATTGGGTACCTACGAGTCGCTGAAGCAAACTGACAGCTTCACAAGAAAGAGGCAGATAGCTTCACTCATAAATAAAGAGGTTCGCTCCAACGTTGGCTTTCATGGCGGCTAATCCACACGCTTTCCAGGGGTATAATACCGACTTCAATGAAAACTGCTAAAGTTATACCTTTGAATAAGGGTGGCTCCAGAAACATGATGAGTAATTACCCACCTATCTCAATTCTGCCGTGCATTGGGCAAATTTTGGAAAAGTATGTACTACTTACCATGACCATTTTTTGAATCCACACCATGTTTTATGACCTTGTCAGTACGGCTTCATTGCAGGAAAAGGAACAACAGAACTTCTTGAAGAATTCTCTGACGTACTAAATTCAGCTTTTGATAAGAATCAAGTCATATGCTCTCTTTTTCTTGACGTAAGCAAGGCCTTCGATAGCATCTGCCACGTTCTTTTGCTTGATAAACTTTCTACATTGGGATTTCCAGGTTTGTTTTTACAATTACTTACTAACTTTTTACAAGATAGGTGCCAATATGTGTCGATTTAAAGCTCCGCAAGGTTCTATATTGAGTCCTTTGTCATTAAATCTATACGTTAATGATCTTGCTAACATTGTGCCTGTTTCATTGTTCCAGTATGCTGACGACACTGTTATGCAAAGAAATACACTGCAGTTGTTACAGCATTACAGATGGCAGCTATTAAAGCCATGGACTGGCTTAAGTCTAACCTTATCAATGTTAATACTTCTAAAACGCAACTTATACGCGCATGTTTTCATAACCCACTAAAACCATTTGAGTTGAGTCATCCTGTTTATTTGCATACTTCCTCCTGTTTTCATTGTGTGTACCATTAAAATATGCGCATTCGGTCAAATATATTGGCTTGATCTTCGACGGTGATCTCTCTTAGAACTCACACCTTTCTTTTGTTTGCCAAAGACATCGTGCTGTATCTTGTGTCCTGTATAATATTAGATATTTTATGCCTTTTTCTGTCCGTAAATGTGTTACACCGGGGCGCGTTTAGTGTGCTTAGATACGGAATCATTGTTTATGGTCACTGCACGGTGCGCTGGCAGCGCAGGGTGAATTCGCTTCTGCGCTTACTTTTAAAGAATATTGCCTACGACCAGCCCATTGGCAATAATATTGATATTTTTAGAAGATTAAAACTTCGAAGTTTTAATGCTTTGTTAACAGAAACTATTGTGCTTAAACATTTCCGGTACAGTCAGTTCGCCATACCATACGTTCCTGCTCGCGATTTAAGACCAAAATACCGTTACTGCATTCCTCACTCCTCAACCCGGTACGGAAAGCGCACACGTCAATACCATGCACCTGCCTGTCTCAATAGTATGCCACCTAGTGTATTCTGCGTGAGAACCAAATACACCCTGAAAAAAAATTTGCGGTATGTCTCCGCGTTGCTTCCTGCCCCTTAATTATTTTATCTAGTGTTACTTTTTAATTTCGCATTACTGTCATCCCTTTTGATGTTGTAATAGTTATGTCTCTCTGTGTTGTTAAAATTTTTCTTTTTTTTTTGTTTGTCGAGTTCGTTCAAACATCTCTATTTTCCTTTGTTTTGCTAATGTTCGCTGTCTGCCAGGCGCTGCCACTCAAGCCCTTGGTGAGGCTTTGGTAGGCCTGATTTTGGTGTACGAGAATTGATATGAACAAAAATACTATCTATCTGTCTATCTAGCATGCGCAGCGTGAGCGCACAGCTCGGTGTGTCCTACTCAAGTGCCTGGAGAATTTGAAAACAGCTGGACTGTACCCCTATCACCTGCAGTTGAATCAATGCCTGCGATCAAGGGATCTCCAAAAGAGAGTCGACTTTACGAATGGGATTTCGATTCAGGAGGAGCAGGATCTTGACTTTCTCACCAAGGTACTCTGGACTGACGAGGCGAACTTTTCCCGAAATTGTAAAGTAAATATCCACAACGCACACTATTAGGGTGATAAAAATCCCCACTGGTTAGGAAGATCCCGAAACCAGTTTCAGTGGTCTTCTAGCGTTTTGTGCGGAGCATATGACAGCGCAGTCATTGGCCCAGTGTTCTTTAACAACACTCTGACCGGCAAAAGGTAGGTCAGTTCCTCAGAGGGCCGGTTGAAGACTTCTGCTGCAACATGCCACTAGCCCAGCTTGACGCAATGTGGTATCAACACGACGGGGCCCCAGCCCACAGCTGCAGTCAAACACGAGCATGGCTTGATGTTAGCTTCCCGGGGCAATGGATAGGGAGAAACGGGCCTGTCCTGTGGCCGGCAAGGTCACCCGACCTCAACCCTTTTGACTTTTTCTTGTGAGGCTATAGCAAGGATCGCGTATACACGACGAAAACGACGACTCCAGAAGCCTTACACGAGACGATAACTGAAGTTAAATTATGGGGTTTTACGTGCCAAAACCACTTTCTGATTATGAGGCACGCCGCAGTCGAGGACTCCGGAAATTTCGACCACCTGGGGTTCTTTAAAGTGCACCTAAATCTAAGTACCACGGGTGTTTTCGCATTTCGTCCCCATCGAAATGCGGCCGCCGTGGCCGGCATTCGATTCCGCGACCTCGTGCTCGGCAGCCCAACACCATAGCCACTGAGCAACTACGGCGGGTAGGTAACTGAAGTCTGCCACAGCATTTCACCGACGATGCTCAAGGCAGCGACAGCAAGCCTTCTCAGATCCTATAGTGTTGCATCGCTGCCGAAGGTGACCTCTTCGAGCACTTGCTGTGAAAGCGTATCAAAAATAAACGTAAATTCTGTAAAAAACTGCGTCTGGCCATTTAGGATACTCTTATTCTACCATTTTCAGCCTTCTGAAAACTGAGTTTGTTTTATTTAGGGATGTTCAATTTGCTTACAACTATCGCGAAATGACGGGCCTGTTGCTTCCGGCAGCACAAGCGATAACCGCTTCGTCTGCTTATCGCTATAACGAACTTTCGGGAGTGGAGCATATCGCTGGCGTAAATGGCATAGCCAACGCCTACGTCGCTGCCCTGCCGTCTTTTAAGCGGCAGCGCGCTTGTGGCTATTTGTGCGCGGAACGTACGTTTGGGAGCAGTTCAATCACGACACGCAAGCGGGCATGTCACGTGGTGTTTCTTTTTTTTTTTGTGTTTCGCAGGCATCCGCAGTAAGCTGAAAAACACTATTACTTACTAGATGAAAGACAGAAATAGTCTGTTAGGACGTTTTGCAAACCGCTCTGCAACTTTCTAATTGGATTTTTTCCCCTAGCTTCGTTACTTCAGAAGTTCGTTAATTATTCGTTATTAAAATATAATTAAGCAGAATACAAAACATAACGTGACACTGCATACAAAAGTGAGCGACATGCATTTGGTCGCGTCGTCTTAGAGTGCGCCGGCACATTTTAAAACTTTGGTTAAAGTTAGCTGAAACACCCTGTATACAGTGACTTTTGCTTAACACGTAGATTTATTGGAGACTTATACGTGTATTTAAATATCGTGTTGCGAACTTTTGTGAATACATGGAGTGAACTTTGTTTCCAGTGACACTCTTCTGCTCTTTATCCAGCTTTATCTTCGCATTTCCGTATTCCATTGTATCTTCGCATTTCTAATGTATATTTTGCAGTACTCCTGCTTTTTATATGTGATCTCCGTTGCGACTGTAATTTCGGTGCACTTACAATAGACGACCGGTGAAAGCTGCTCCTGCGCAATACAATGGAAAGAAGGACAGCATCATTTAGATTTTTCCCTTGCTTTTGCATATGGACGAAAATGTAAACAAGGTTCTTGAATGACAAAGTTTCAATAAAATATTTGTCGTCAACTTGCTCATTTCACGGCCTTTAGATTTCTCATATCAGTAGCATGTATTGCTTTGCTGGTTTCCAACTGATATAGTTCTAAAGTTCGTGTGATATTTTCTTTACTAATTATATAGACAAAAAACATAGAAGCATGGATATCAGTTATTCCTGGCACAAATTTTGGGACATACAAATATTATCTTTTATGAAAAAATACATATTTTATTTGTCTTGATAGTGCGTAGCTTACAAGAATTCGTTTGCAGCATCTTTGGCAATGGCAATGCAGGAATTATTCATGTATTGATCCCTCGATAAATTCTGTAAGGAGGGCGCCGTGCTCCAACGTGAGCCCCCCCTGAACGAAATTTCTGGCTACGCCGCTGGTGCTTATTGATTAAGAGCCGCGCTTCAGCTAATATCGCGTGCACTTTCTTCCGAGCAGTTTCGTCGGCGCTCGCTGGTGCTTATTCATAATAAACCTTATCACAAACAGAACGACAAAAGCAGACAAGACAAGCGCGTTACCCTGCCTCCTTTTTGTCTCGTCCTCTTTGCAGCAATGTTTGCTATCAATACGCACAAACTAGCCCGTCAATGCATTCCGATGGTGCTTTGTAAGTACCGCGTAGTAAAAAAAATTAAATCCTTTTATCGAGTACACGTGCCGACGCTGGCATTCCTGGCAACAAAACAGCAGACGCACTGGCGTGCGAAGCACTGTCGAAAGTCACCAAAATTAGAGTATAAAAGATTGACCAGCTTTATAAATAGACAATTAATACGCCGCCACTTCCATTTCATCTCAAGTGAGCCGAAATAACCACGTGTTATCAAAAGGCTCAACTGCAATGACACCACCCTACAGATAGTTCAATGGATAGAGAAAGACATAATTCAACGAACTGCAAAGAATACGGTTTTCTCATGTGTATCCGTGAGTTCTTGTATTCCAACAAGAATGGAAGGCCCATGCACACTGCGAAGAATGGCGTTGCGTTGCGTCGTCATCTGGCGATTTTGCACAACTGGGAACTAGCAGAGGAGTAATAGAGCAAGCACTTTGTGCTCTGGGCAGTGACACTGAAGCGGAGCAATTGGGGGTACTGAATACTAGGCTGGCACCATCTGTAGCAACAGGACCACCAACGACGCCGCCCCTACAAGTAAAAGAGTCGAGTCACACTTTTAGTGTCAAAGTGGCAGATATATAACTCTTGGCAATCAAACTTCACCGATTAGTCTATTTATGGCTTGTACAGCAGGAGCGCGATTGGCGATCGTTGTTCGAAACGCGAGTTCACTTTGCGGCGCGGCGTAGGCCAATCGCATGAGTTGAATTGAACGCAAACTGAACGTGCCCTTCGAAGTACGATCTCCGTTGGTGCCTCAGAGCGTAACGAAAAATAACTAAGTTTATTCGGACCTTTGAAGGGAATTCTCCTCTTCCGCAAACCCGTAAAATAAACCCAGGTGCCGGCTACTGGAATTTCTTTCTTCCCAATTCCAAAGAATATGCATCCCGAGTACAACAAAGAAAGGCGCAAAGCACGCGCACAACACATTCAATCAGCGTACTCTAATAACCATAGGTACAACACGTACTACACGGACGCAGCTCTGTATGCAGAGGCGACCGGGCAGCGCTACCAAAGGAGGTACGCCCTGGCAGTCGTGAACACTATCAGCCAACAGCAAATTACCGCGTTGGCCACGGCAGGATCTCCCACCTCGGCTGAAATATTAGCAGTGGCGATCGCACTCGCCCACGCGGAGCGTTCGCAAAGGGACTCGGTCGTGGTCACGGACTCCCAGGAGACATGTCGCATGTTTCTCAAGGGGCACGTGACTGCGGCTAGCCTCGCGATAATTCCCAAATCCTTCAACCACCATCATCGCCTACTCTGGTGCGCGGGCCACGCGGGGGTACAGGGGAACGAAAAGGCTAACGCGTTAGCTCGAGGGTTCACTAACCGAGCGACGGCGTCCTCTTCTAACCCCAACCACCCGCACTATCCCTCACAAAATTCCACCAATTTAAATGCCAAAGACATCCTTGCTCATCAGCGTGGAGTCCGCAGAAAATACCCGCCGCCCCACCCACAACTTAACGGGGAAGAGGCCGCCGATTGGCGTAAAATACAGACCGGGGTGTTCCCCCATTTAAAATTGCTAAACGCCATGTATCCCACTCGTTATAGGGCCAACTGTCCTTGGTGCGGTGGCATACCTACCCTAATACACATAACCTGGGAGTGCACTAAGCACCCTCATAGGCCAAATACCAGTAGGACAATGGAGCAGTGGGAGGCACAGCTCGCCCGCTCCGACCTGGCAGGACAAAAGTCCTTAATTAGCCAGGTCAGGCAGGCGGCAGAGGCCAGTGGGGCCCTGGACTGAGAGGCTCCGACCACCCCTCCTTCAAATCTTGACAATTGCAATAAAGTTTCTCTCTCTCTCTCTCTTCCGAAGACGCCATCAGCAAAGTCGTCCAGGAATCACCCTCGTGATTTCTGTTACTGCTGTCCTGTAGATATTTTACATCTCATCCTCATCCAATGATTTCGTGACGGATGACAAAAGTCCAGAGAGTAAGCTATGTATGCGTTTATATTGCTACGGAACAATATGTGCGATCACGAAAAGGCGAGCAGTGTGAAGACGACGACGACGATTAGAAGCTAGTGCGGGCTGTTGCCTCTTGGCCAAGCGCAGCGTATTTTCTTGTAAATATACTTGTACATAGCTTTTCATCTGCGTCTTCCTACGTAACAATATAAACGTGAGAAACCTAAGCAGAAGAACTTGAAATATATTCGTCCGAATTGAAGTGGTCCTTTTAATTCCTTGTCTTGCCAAAAAACTACTTCATGAACTCTGCAGATGCGACTTTGTTACCAACCTACAAATATTGTTCATGTCTTTCGAAAATAAATCTGGTGGCCCCATATCTCTCCATGCCTCTTTTTGAAGCTCATTTTGGCAATTTTAAGTCCCTTGTGATCTGTTACAGAAACGTTTTGCTGCCGTCTCTCGGCCACCTCAGGCCATTGTTATGAGCGTATATGATTAAGCTTAGACGTTGCTAGCCTTCGTAACTATGGCTAAGTAGCATGCCATGATCATTGGAGGCTTCAACATTGACCTGATGTTTACAAGGTTCAGCTGCTGAAGATTATGTCTGGAGATTGTAATAATGATATTCTCCACTTGAATATAATTGCCAACACAACTCGCTGACGAGTGCTTTCCCTGGTCGCCGAAATATTGCTTGCTTCGGGTGCCAAATATTGAAACTAGTGATAACATACCAATATCCGCCGCACTGAACTTCAATGACATCCCTGAGTACAAGAAGGATGCTCGGCAACTAGTAAAGAATCTCACTAATTGTACATTTATTACAGTGTATCTTTGCGAGCAGATATTGGTAAAAAGTATGCGAATCAAAATCCTTGCGGTTCTTATGACATTCTCATGCCTTCTACAGCATAGTCTCTTTCAACGATGTATTTTCATAAAGACAAGTAGTGGTTATAACCTGTAACACAGCCTGTGTATTAAACCAGGATGTACCACAGGGCAGTGTTATGAGCCCTTTATTTTTCGACACGGTGATATTCAAGCTACTGTTGTGGTCGGCCGTTCACCCCGCGACACCGTCCGGGTCATGGCTCGCGCAATTATGGGAAACGGGCCGACGGCCTCGTCAAAATGGTTCTCAAAACGGATTATGTATGACCAGCGCGCGAGTACCTCGTTCAAGAGAGGTTTGAACAATTAGCATGGATACGGCCACCACTTGTAAGCCGCACAAATTGGCATGACCACGCCGGGGACCGAATCAGTGTACGATCGGAGTCAGCGTACGCTCCCCCTTTCCCTGTTCGTGCCCAGTGATGTTCGTGCGTTTCCGACAAAGCTTCATTCGCAGGGAAAGGGCGACCGACCTCCGGATTGGCGGGACCTGATGTCATCGGTCTCCTGACGCCGGATGGGGGGAAGGACAGAATAATGACCATGCAGGGCATAAAAGGAGCAACGGCAGGCGGGAGTCATCGGCGGCTACCACTTCATCATGAACTTTTTCTGATTATTTTGAATTTTCTTGTATATATGTAAATATATATGTGTTTGTCAAACGTCCTAAATATCGGGCCCAGCCTCACGTTCCCTTACTCCTCCACGACGAAAGTAGATTCGACATCTTCAGACCCCCAGTCGCAACATTGGATGGGAGCGGTAAGATAGTCTGTGCAACGTTTCAACTTCTGCATGGTGAGTGTACGACCTTTTCTCCTTGAGAGCTGCCAGGCTTAAAGTGGTTCTTCCTGGTAACAAGGGTTTGAGAAGCCCTGTTGAAAGATACCTTGCTTAAATGCTTAATCCATTGAGAAGCTTGTCAGCAAAAGAGAGGTAGCCATGGATTGAAGGAAGTTGCACAGAACGGACCTAGACGCGTTACGCGAGGGATTGATTGTGGCAAGCAGATAAAGAAGGCGGAGGTCATCGATGCGATAGGGGCAAGCGGCAGAGATGACGAGGAGATCGTGGAGGCTTGGGAGGATATACAGGGCTAGAGGGAACGTCAATGCGAGAAAGAAGCCTAAATAAGGCGGGACAAAGAAGACCAGAGAAGACGAGAGGAGGATGAGCGCGTGTGCCAGAGAAAGCGAGAGCAGGATGAATGCGAGCGCGAGAAAGAAGCCGAAATAAGACGGCACAAAGAGTACCAGAGAAAGCAAGAGCAGGATGAACGCGAGTACCAAACGAAGCAAACGCAGGATGAACGCGAAAGGGATGAGCGAAAGCGACAGCACCGAACACGAATGGAGGAAATTGATAGGGAAATCCAGCATCTAAGGGCGCTGCAGGCACGATCTAGGCCGCACTTATTCGAGGACAGCGAAAACATATAAAGTTTTCTTGAATTTTTCGAGAATGTTTGCGCAGAGGTGCAGCTGGATCGTCCCTGTTGGTCGATAGAGTTGTTGGGGGTACTTCCCTGTATGACGTCCTGTTGCTTAGCTCGTCTTTCTGATGCCAACTTCAAGAGGTACGATCTGGCCAATTGAATTATGGGGTTTTACGTGCCAAAACCACTTTCTGATTATGAGGCACGCCGTAGTGGGAGACTCCGGAAATTTGGACCCCCCACCTGGGGTTCTTTAACTACGATCTGGCCAAACAGACATTGTTGCGCCATTTCGGCATTTGTGTGGAGAGCGGGAGACAAGATTAAAATGATCAGTGCGAAATTTGTGCAGTCGAAGAGGCTGGGGTTGCGCCAGTAAATGAAGAGCACGAAAAGTGCGAGGTGACGAAATCCTCAGAGACAAAGAACGTCGAGAGCGAGGCAGTTGCCTGTCTACAAAGAGCGACCATTCCGGAGTGCGTTTTTTGCGAGTACGAGGCTTGTTCCAGTAGCCACGACAAGGGTAGGGAGGTGCTGGAGACATTCCTCGTATCCGAGCACTTGGGCGACTTTCCGGAATCATCTAGTATAGACCCAGATACCGGTGTCCACCGAGCCAAGAAAAAACCCGACGCGGCAGAATGGGGCGGAGATCGCTCAGGGCTCCACCATCGGGGACTGCGCAGTGCAGTCGTACGCCGAAACTGGGCCAGCGGACATCCCGGAGAGCACTAATTGCAGGGAGGAGGCTTGTTTCAGCAACCCTATGAGAGTCAGTTTAGGGCTGGATACCTCCCTCGTGCCTCAGCACTTGAGCGACTCTCTGGCATTGCCGAGGATAGAGAGCCAAGAGGAGACAGTGGTGATTCTGAAAGGCGTTCCTTGCGGGGACGAGGCATGTTTCAGTAGCCCTAACAGTGTAAAGGAGTCGTTGAAAACTTTTGTCGTACCACCGCACTTGAGTGATGTTCTGGAATCGCCAAATGGAGAGAATGCCATGGCGGTCAGGCAGGGCAGGAACTCGACGCTCGAGGGTTCTAGAGACACATTCGGGGACCACGTGGCAGCGAGAAATTGGCTCAGGCGGTGGAGGATCAAAGGAGACGAAATATTGGGCGCATCGAAAACTCGCGAAAGACGCCACGTCGCCGCGTGTGATACAGAGGGATAGGCCATCGCGCAGAGCCGAAAGGGTTCGTTGTGGCGATTCAGGAAACGGAGGCGTCGCGAAAGGTCGATAACGACAGCAGAGAGCGCGTCTCTGCGATGGGCTGAGACATGCGTGTCGGAACCGGGTCGGTCGAACGGTCACTGGGGTGGAATGTGCCACGAGAGCGAGGACGAAGGGAGAATGGCTATTCTACCCGTGTTTACGGCCTCCCACTCAGGGACGAGACAGCAAATCGCGAGCACACGGAGTGGCAGGTGGCGGCAGAGAGCAATACAGGTCTCGCACCTCTTGTGCTCAACGTGGCCCAAAAGGCAGTCAGTCGGCGACACAATCGAGCGCGCATTAAGAGAGCGTCATTGTCGAATTGGGCGCACCTATAAGTTTTTTGGTAGTGGTTGTTGTTTCTTTTTGTAATTAGTACGCGAGGTATTTTTTGTTCGTTATCAGGAACGGGTTACTTTTTATTTTAATAGTTTCGCGTTAGGAAAGCATTTTTTTTTCAAAGTTTATTGCGCGCGGATAGAGTGTAGCTTTTGTTTTGTTTTTTTAGGTTTTAAATACCACTCTATGGATTAATTTAGCTTTGAGTAAACCGGTCAGCAGAGCCCAGTACGTATCGCAATAGAGGCGCTGGTACTGGCAGTTGGCACTGACCGAACGAGCAACTCAGCACGTGACACTGATCCTACTATTTCAATCGCTGTGACGAATCCCGTGGTTCAAAACGTCGCCCTTTTCTTTCGCTTTGGTGACTTGCGAATCATGCGCTACGTGGAATTTTTAGTTCGGAAAGGCGGAGTTGAAGACGCGGGACACGTTGCCGGTGGAGGATCCCAATTCTTCGAATTTCGTCCCAACCATACCGTGACCCGATTGACAGTGGTCTTGGGGCCGTTTCGAGAGGGAGGGACAAATGTGGCTGAAAGTAGCGTACTTACTGGCTTGCCCGCTCCTTGGCTGGCACGCGTTTTAATTAATTGCCCGTTGTGAATACGCTGAAGTATGTCTCCTAGATGGTCGCCTATTGCGACAGGGTGACTCAGTCGAGCATGTTTTCAAGTTTCACTGCACAACGCGGCAATGAAATTAACAAAATGCAGTTGTCCTCAGCTGAGGCGTTTCAGTTATTGGCAGGGCTGACTTGTTACAGACCCCTGATTATTCTTTCTTTCTTTGTCATTTTTATGAGCTATGTCTTTTGACATGCGTTTATGCCTCGATAGGGAACATAAACAGTTTTTTTGTTGTTGTTTGTTCTAACCGCTCTCCATTTATTTGTCGTTTGCCTCAGAGCTGCGTGAGTTGCGCCTTCTTTGAGACACCATTGAAACGAATTTGATCAAAACGTTAGTCACACTACCATTTGAACTATGTTTGAGTTTATATATATATATACAGTGAACTCTCACATGAGTGAACTTCAAGGGACCGAAGCAAATAGTTCACTAAACTGAATATTCACTAGACCAACATAAGACATGGCATACAGACTCAAAAGTTTGAAGTGCAATTCATGGAGCAAAAGACATGGCATCCATAATGTTTGAAATGTGTGAAATGGAATTTGTACTTATCAACAAGTACAAGGTTCATAACAGTTATAATGCTGCCTTTCTCACTTAGAAAAAAATCTGTAAGCCTCTTCTGCACTTGTACTTTTAAAGCACAGGAAGTAACAAAACTGTCCAAAGAGTCAATGTTTTTGTACACTTCTTCTGGCACAGCTTGCTGTTGAGACACAAAGTCTCTCAACTTTCCAATGTACCCTACAACCTCAGCTAGAGTTATAGGGCTTCAAACTGGCTCGGCAGTTGCCTCTTCGTCGTCGCACTCTTCTTCTTCTTCAGGACGAACACTAGAAACAATCTCGAGATCCGTCTGTCTAGCACAGGTAATCAATGCACTGTCACACTGTGCATAGTCTTCAAACGAAGTATTGCTATCGACCTCCAGCTGGTGACAAAAATAGGCCTTGGTCCTCTGAGCAAGTTCGTTAAACTGAAATATTGACTGTTCCGAAATTCGTTTAAGGGAAACATTTTTGCATAGAATATATAAGAAAACTAACGGAGATTTTTAAAAAGTTCGTTATTCTGAAATATTCGATAAACCGACGTTCGTACAACTGAGAGTTTACTGTATATATATGTATATATATATATATATATATATATATATATATATATATATATATATATATATATATATATATATATATATATATACATACAGTGATTCGGAGGAAGAGGAAGGAGAAAATGATGCTATTTTCTGCTACCCGTGAGGGAGCACGGCTCAGAATCAGGGGGGAGGGGGAGAGAGGGACAAAAAAGAGAAGTAAGGAAGGGAAGAAAGGACGTTGTGGGAAGGGTCAGCTGTCGCAACGTGTCATGGCAGGACACCGCAAGGAGCAGGTGGCCGGGGGATCGGCTACAAGCCGGCAAGTCTGGCCGCAGCAGCAAACTCGAGGAAAGCCTGCAGTGCTGCGACCGGGGATAGGCGGGGGAAGAGAATGTCTTCTACTGTGTTGGCTGGAAGGCCGAGGCGGCGGTATGCGGCTGTCGTCTCCTGTCGTTGAGAGGCTAGCCCTGGACAGTGGCATATGACGTGCTCCAGGGTCTCAGGGGAGCAGCACCTCCTACAGGCAGGTGATCCGATCCTCCCTACGGTGAATGTCCGGGCGGCAGGCCAAACGCTGTCTGTCCTGAGGCGCAGGAGGAGTACCTGTTCTCCTCTCGTGAGTCCCTACTCGGGGAGGGGCTGGGGTGGCTTACCGTTAGCCACCCGCGCGCCCGGGTTGGCTGTGGTCAGCAGTTTGAGCAGCCGGTGCCGTATATAGTCCGATGCGGCAACCGCAGTGGTTACAGCAACGGGAGAATTGTCCGCTGCTTTGGCTGCAGCATCCGCCTCTTCATTTCCAGCTATCCCTACGTGTGAGGGCTGCCAGTGGAGGGAGAGGGGGATGCCACTCCTCTGAATAGCAAAGAGCTTAGCTAGGAGCAGGGTGACGGTGACTCCAGCTCGATCGGGTTCGAGTAGTCCTTGAAGAGCCGGGCGAGAGTCTGAGAAGATGGCTACGGGCACCTGCGGTGGGTGCTCCGCAAGGAAATCAGCTGCCAGGTGGAGGCCAGCTAGCTCTGCTGCTGGGGAGCTCGCAACAGATGGGAGGTGCCATTGCAGGGTCATTCCAGCTGCCGGTACTATGCAGGCCGCGGCCGCCGAGCCATTGGATGGGAGGACAGAACCATCCGTGAAGATGTGGAGATGCCCACCTAGTACGTGCAACTTCGACGACGCTGCCTGCGTCAGCTCGCATGGTGGAGACCGCGCAAGAACTTACCCTTTGTCACACAAGACTAACTACCTCCGACAAAATTACTTTGAATTCTCCAGACAACGTTTTGTTTAACTAACGGGTAACATATTTTGCCTCAAAAGCAGCATTTGACTCATTCAGTCCACATTGTCTTTATGCTGAATGCAGCTCGATATCGTATGCGATCGCGGACTCTGAGCATAGCTGCACTTTCTGGTCATACAGTCATGACTTACAGTGGAGCCCTAGTCACATCGACATTGCTGGAAACAGGTTAGCCGACCGACTGGCAGCTGTTGCTCTGTCCTTGAATCGGGTGACTCATCTCGAATTTGTTCAATTTGACGCCAAAAGCGCTCTACGTAAACTGCGTGAGACGCTGTACAAAGATATGTGCTTCACCAAGCAAACAAAGACGTCATTTCTGCATACATTAGATACCCTTCTACACCATTTACAATTTGACGTGGCTTACACACATCGCTTTTTGCATCGCGTGAAAAAGCAGAAGAGAGCTTCCAACTGCACCTACTATGACGCCGCAGGTACTGCTCTAACGCACTTTCTTTTAGACTGTCCACGATATGACCAATAGTGAGTCCATTTCGTGATAATATCAGCTATAGTTTGATAGATGTTAACTTTGTTATAGAAATACCTGGTTCAATGTCATCTCTCGCTGAACTGAGTTATGCTTTAACAGCCCTGGGGCATTTGCTTGTAGACTGCAAGATCATTATTAACTTGATTTCATCTCTACATCCTTACGGACTTTATGTGCATTGGTTGTTTGGTGTCATGACTATTTGAGCAATCGAATTGGTGTGTTACTCGTACAGTAGTGCTTTATTGCGAAGTGAACCTGACCTTCTACTTAAGCCATTTAGTCCTACATCCAAAGGCAATTCTACACATATGTGGAGGGCGGCGAGAACGGCCTGCATCTGTCGACGCTACGTGTCGTGGTCTCTATAAAGCAAGGAAAAAAATGCGACATTTGTGCGAAAGCAATATCTCACGATCATTCCCGTGTCGCAACCCTAAAAAAAAAATCCATGTGACACCATCCTCTGAGACATAGACCGTTATTTTGAAACGAGACTTCGTTTAACAAAATCTGGGACATCAACGCATTTGTCTTTTGAATAGCTTTTAAAACAGCGAACTTCAATAACCCGTAACTATAGGTGTGACCAGGTAGAAAAGACGACTGCGCGGAAAATTTTCACTCCAGGTGTCCATTACACGGGCTTGCACCTGCATGCGCGGTGTAACAAAACAAAACGATGATGTGGTTTGCCTGCGAGACCGCTGGACGTTATTCACTTTCGCACATACTGAGTTCCAGAATGTGCAGAAAAGAAAGACATTGATGAAGAGCCTGGCAAGGGAACAAGAGTTCAGGATCGCCAGCCAGCCTCTAGGGTCTGTGAAGGAGTACATTTACATAGGCCAATTACTCACAGGGAATCCTGATCATGAGATGAAAATTTACACAAGAATAAAAATGGGTTGGAGCGCATACGGCATACATTGTCAGGTCCTGACTGGAAGCCTGCCATTATCATTAAAAATAAAGGTGTACAATCAGTGCATTCTACTGATGCTAACATATGAGGCAGAAACTTAGCGACTGACAAAGAAGTTATAGAACAAGTTAAGGACCGCGCGAAGAGCGATGGAACGAAGAAGGTTAGGCGTAACGTTAATAGACAGGAAGAGAGCGGTTTGCACCACAGAGCAAACGGGTATAGCCGATATTCTAATTGACACTAAGAGAAAGAAATGGAGCTGGGCAGGTTATGTAATGCGTATACAGGTTAAATAAGCGGCGGGCCATTAAGGTAACAGAAAGGGTGTCAAGAGAAGGGAAGCGCAGTCAAGGACGGCAGAAGACTAGAGGTGGGGCGATGACATTAGGAAATTCGCAGGATCTAGTTGGAATCGCATGGCGCAGGGCAAGGGTAATTGGAGATTGCAGGGAGACGCTTTGGCCCTGCAGTTGACACAAAATAGGCTGATGATGGTTACTATACTGATTTTGGTTTAAAACGCATGCACACCAATGTTTGCGATGTGTACACATTATCTCGGCTTTCAATTTTTGCTTTAGCAAGCGCACCGACGGGTACCGCTTTCCAATCTACGGCACTCCTAAGGCATGAGACAAATGAAGGCGAAGTATGGGGGTTCGCAACCCGTATCCTCACGTGTGCGCGAAAAAACACGCTGCGCTGCAGATGCGCTGCGGGCCTCCTGTCTGGATTGTGCAGTGGCCTGTACTCCGGTCAAGCCAGCCGCTCGCACGCGGGGAGGCAGTGCGGGCGCTCTGTGCTTCATGCACGCCGGAGTTGCGTACTCGCTGCTTAAGCGGTTAAGAGATTTTCACGGACCCCTTATTCAGGGCAATTAGCGAGCTATTGCTTAGCACTCGTTCGTGTTTCTCGCTTCGGCTGGCCACCGTGCGCGCGAAGCGAAGTCTGCGAGCGCGCTAATACGGGCTCTGCGCAAGCCCCTGCAGAAACTGTGCGCAGAGGCCAGCACTCGTGTTCACTGACAAATACTGGCTGGCACCGCGGGCTGTGGACGCATAACACAGCTTCTACACGAACCGCTGCGCAGCGGAGTAGTATACGAACGGCGCCGAGCCAGGATGAACTATCTGCTTTTGGAGACTGAGCCCAGCTCGCTAGTAGTACCCATAAATCTTGTGCGCTATTCTCGTCGCAGACGCGGGAATTCTGGAGACACGAGGGCCATTCGTCTCCGCAGCCTGAGTACACTTTCTGACCTAACGCTGTTCCCCTCACCTCCTATTTCAGGGTTCGAATGTACTGCAGCAGCACGATGCGGTATGGGGAGGTGCTACTAAAGCTGGCGGCTTTTGAGCAACTGTAATCTGGATGTTATACGCGGTCCCCCACCTTTCAAATGTTTTCTAGCAAAGTTAAAGCACGGGCTTTCGCAAAAATTGAGATAGTTTAAACATGCTCGCACGGTCTCACTTACTAATTATATGTTTTGCGTAGCCTAGGGCTTACTCGGACTCAGACTCAGCAAAATTCAAGCAAGTAGGAGCTTGCTACATCGTTTCTGTTCTGGTCGTATGACCAGAAAGGAAAAATTCATGTTACTCAACATGTTACTTCTCCCGTTATCATAAAACACCCTTCAACGCAAGTAAGCTTGTACGTAAAACTTTAGCATTCCCGCTAGGTATGATACAAAACTGTAGACTGAGAAGAAAGGGGATTAACCGATGAGGGGCCCAATTTTTTATTAATGATATCATGAGAAGCCAACAAACAAAGACACCAGGGAAAACATAGGAGAAACTATTTTCACTTACTAATTGAATTGAAGAAATGATAAATTAATGACAATGAAAGTGGATAAAAAAGAACAACTTGCCGCAGGTGCGGAACGATCCCACTTCCTCGCATTACGCGTTCGATGCTCTCGCACGCATCGCAGAGCATCGCACGTGTAAATCGAAGAAGTGGGATCGTTCCCCACCTGCGGCAAGTTGTTTTTTTCTTCCCCTTTCACTGCCATAATTTATCATTTCTTCAATTCAATTAGTAAGTGAAAATAGTTTCTCCTATGTTTTCCCTGGTGTCTTTGTTTCTTTTAATTAAGAAAAATTGGAAACTGTTGTTTCATATGTCGTTTTTTTTAAATCGCACGCGCACACACACACACACACACACACACACACACACACACACACATATATATATATATATATATATATATACTGGAACAAAGACGCATATTTAGCGGAGCTGTTGTTGTTAACCGTATAATTTCCAAAGCGTTTGAACCATTCTTTTAAGGTGTCGCGTTCGGACAAAGAAGCAACGGGTTGATGCGTGTCTCGCACGTCTATTCCTCAGACGGCAGTATTGCATTATCGCTTAGAGTGTGTGAGGAAGTATTTAGAAATAAGCTCGAATCTTCGTATAATTTCAAGCGCGTAATTTACGCAACATATTTTTTTTGTGTTTTTCATTAGAGCGAGTCCCCATATGGACAAGAAAAAGAAAATGTTAGCGCGTGAGTCGCACGAAAGTGGAAGACTGGCGGAGCTTACCCAGAATATGAGGATTGCTTTGAGAAGGAAGCTTTGCCTTCACGACCTGTGCTTATTTCACCAGACTTCTGCAGAGAATGCATTCTCTGGTGTAAAGCCAGCAACGGTGGTGAAGGTGTCGTCTTTGCTCAAATTAACGAAAGTGGTGAAGCGCATCCCGTGCTGTACATCAGTCGAAAATTGTCATCGCTAGAAGAGGCGTTTAGCACCTCGGAGAAAGAGTGTTTTTGCATGGTATGGGCCATTCAAAAGCTAGGATGCGATATTTGAGGCACGCAATTCACGGTCAAGAGCGACCATTGCCCTCTTGCATGGCTGAAGCGAATGACGAAAAGAAAGGGAAGACCGCTGAGATAGTTACATTTGGACGGAAAATAACTTCGGGGTCAATGGTGAGAAAGGGAGCCGGAATGAGAATGCAGATGGGCGGAGCCGGAGCAAGGAGCTCAGAGTAATTTTTAAAAAATATTTTTTGTATGAATCGCTATCCATGTTAGTGAGATAGGCAACCTATTTCTGTCTCGCCGAGAGCTGGCCACGACTAGAAAGGAGAGAGACAGAAAGAGGGGTATAGAACATTGTAAAGTGATGCGGGGATCATAGCGTCTTGTAGGCGTGTCGCACGGGCACGCCGACGAGTGTTTGTGTGTGCCTGTGTATTCCCATGAAAGGGGACACAACGAAGCGAGGGCTGAGCCCTCGAGCTGCCGTGTGACATCAGCCATCACAACTAGAACGATAGCCGAGGGCGCAACCGAACATCGACGCTTCGGCCAACCTGACATCTGGTCACCCTCAGGTCGGATCTCTTGGCGACGGAGGTGTCTGTTACGTCTCAATACCTCAATGGATGTTAATTAGACGTTTTCCACGAGGCAACCCTCCCGCCCCCCCCCCCCCACCTCTTCCATCAACGCCTATCCAGACCTCAACGAAGCGTGGACACCGACTGTTGGCGGGTCCTCAAAAGGCCACTACCCCCACCACTACCTGACAGCTAGAACTAATGATGAGGGGGCCAACATCAAATGCTACCGAACAACGACGGCGACCTTGGATTCGCAGGTTGCTATGTTCCAACGTATTCCATACCATCGGTATTGGGAGGCGGGGTTACTGCGGAGCGTTGCGATAGCATGGGCGTGGTATCGCAACGGATTCAACGATTGTAATTTGCTGCTGGATAGTCTTCAGAATCCCTAGTCGACTTGCCTAGGGAAGACGACGGTATTAAAGACGGATAGTTTTCGTGCAGTGGAGCAGAGGGTCCTGATGTGAACTCGTACGTTTAACTTGTTCCTGCAGGGAGTGGGCTTCCGTAAATGGAGCAGCGTAACTAAGCCAATGAACCCTATTTCTTTCATTCCTACTACTGGACGCACTCTTCGATGGGCTTCGTGGATTAATTGCCCTAACACCACCTTAACCCTAACGCCACCTTAAGGCGCAAGACTACTGAACCTTCATGGAGGTGAAAATAACTCCGAAAGCTGAAGTTAACAAAGGTACCAAAGCTGTATCTAAACGTAGTCTATCGACTGCTGAACACGACACGTTGAATGAAAGAAAAAGCAATACTTCAACTAGGTCGCTAACTTCCCATTCTTAGGACAAAGTTCTCAGCTTTCCTTTTTGCTTTTCTTCTACCCCATATCGGTCGTAATATGCCTAGGCACAAATTACTTGAACATTAAGGACAAGTAAAAGGCGGAAGGACGTTTATAATTTGAATATGTGGCAGCAACAAAAACAATGAAACTCAACTAGCGCGTGCATCCGTTTGCTCTTTACGGATGTTTTTTTTTTTCATTTACACGGACACACATGCAAATAAAGACACGAAAGAAGAAGATATTGATCAAATGTAGTCCCACTTATAAAATTTAGAACTGGGACAGAATAACAAATAATGTAACACTTCCTTTATTTACTTTTGACGTTGCTTAGCTTTGGTGAATCGACGCGCCTTCAGGCTTACATGGAGCTTGGGGCTCATCCCGTATGCAGAATGTTCACAGCACACAGCGCTCCGCTGACGAAAGCTTGTTTGCTCCATCGCGACTCGTTTTCCCTGATGAGACAGCGGGGTTTAAAAAACGGATATGCCTTGTGCGACATCCGTCTGCGCGGCCTCACCTTCCTCGTCGCGTGACTTGGCGTTTCTTATTTCTGCCCAACCATTGCGCAACCGCTTGGCAGATGATTGCTGTCGCAACAGCACAAGAGTACATGAAGGCCTTCTAACAGAGCAAAACGACTTTTGTTTCATGTTTTTAGAACGACACATACGAAAAACTTTTATATCTTCCTTTGGTTGAAAGATGCGCCTGTGTATGCGTGAACATGAACAGAAAGCATGAAAAGGACCTTCGCGGAAGCTGTTTGAAAATGCTCCCTGGCTATGCGTAGTGAGTCTTCTTGCCATCAGATAAGGCTGTTGTATGTATATGTGCATTAGTGGGCAACTTCTCAAAACACGTTCTCTCTCTCTTTTTTTCGTCGCTTCTGCGGGTAGTGCCTCTGTTTCTCTTTCCTTTGTTAATAGAGATTAACACGTAAAAAGAATAAAGAGCGGCAGCCGAAATAATATGGTTCAAAACAGTGACATATACTTGACCTACGAGCCTTTCATCTCGTTGGCAAACAATGCCCGACACGTCATTTTACATTATAGTCACACGGCCATACCGCCTTATACTTTTCAACAACGTGGACGCCCTTGACTCTGAAAAAGCGATGTATTCTGGCATTCGGTGGATCTCTCGGGACTCCCCCAACCCCTTCCCTGCGTATAGGGTAGGTAACTGGACAAAGTCTCGCTAACATCCCCGCATTTGCTTTCTCCCTTTAATCTGTCTCTCTGGTTTTACAGAAGGATGTGGAGACTTCACTTTGATTATTGAACGAAAAAAGTTAATTTCATGATGACTACATCATGTGATGTCCAGAAGGAGCACACGAGGGAAAAAAACGACAGTTATTTCATTAGATCGAGAAAAAAATGGCAAGTATATAGCAGTTCGTGAGTGAAAGAAATCAGCAGAAGCTTTCATGCTAACCCAGTCGGGTGGCTCAATCATCGTATTCTTCTGAACCTTTGCACTCGGCATACTGAAAATTAGTCCACACGCTGGCTTCCCTGCGGCGTCGGCGGCGGCTCGTTGCTGGCTTCTCAGTTGAATCGTATACACTTCATGACTATGCATGCCACATGAAACTGTCTTGCTGGGCATTGAAGAGACTCTGGTAAGCTCTAGGCTTGGGCAGCTTTTCTACAGGAACTAAGCATAAAGCATGACAGCTTAATCAAACAACAAGCACAGCGATGACGTCCGATTGGTTTTATTACTCGCAGAAAAAGAAAGAACTTATACAGACAACGAAAGGAAAAAAAACGTACAGAAGTGAAGTTGTCACCAAATCACACTACAGGAGACCACTGATTCTTCTACGTCACATCGAAGTCACGTGCGAAGCTCAAGTAATCCAACTCACCGATGAGGGCAATCGATGGCACGCTGACACATATCTCGCCTTATAATTGTAGGCAGGAATGGGCAAATGACAACATGGGGAATAATTGAGGCAGCTGAGATGCACAAATACAAAATCAGTTGGAATTTAGTGCTGTCCTCGTAGTTTCTCGCTTTCGTCCTTTCATCCTGTAAATACTTGCAGGATGGCCCACCAACTCGCCCAAGCGCTTACCTTACTTGCTCATGGTGTCGTCTTTCCTGCGATGCCGTATGGAGTAATCCGGCCGCTGCCACAGGATTGGTCGCAGAATTCGGTCCACATAGTACCAATACTTAGTTAAACCTACGCACAAGCTTTGCTATCCTCTTTTAAACTGCCTCTGACCGCTTGTGGTTAGGTTTTCTCGGTAAATGCCGTCCCAGCTGTGCAGCATTATCATTGCTCACGTTCCAAATGTGGTGTGAGCGTCCGCGTCGGTGCTGTTCCGGAATAATTTAAATTAAATTTGGTACCGCGTTTAAATATTGCGATATACCTTTGTAGATTTGTTTCGTACGTGCTGTCCCAAAAGTTGCTGTATTTAATCCAGTGTAACCTAAGTCGTTGCTTTAGTTTGAAAAGTGTACAAACGCACATCTTCAACACGCATACGTGGAACGATGATATAATCCGTCAGACAGCACCTTACTTAGCTATCAGCAGCGTGTCGTAGTACGCTGCCCTACATAAGACGCAAATTGGCCGCTTTTTCTGCGTGCTCCTAAATATACAGATTATCAAGCTCTATGAATAAGTTATAACAAATACATATTTTTTCTAGTTTGCGAACAGGTGTGATTTATGGTACCTTTCGGAATTGTGGCATGCGCCACATTCTTAAGGCAGCGTCAGGTAATTTTAGCAAGCTTCACCAACCTGCTTTTCAAATATCAGCGCACATCAATAAGTCGAAAGACGTACAACGGCTACGTCTTCATGATTACACAGTGCATGCTTCCGATTCAGTCGGAGTGACTTTTTGATGTCGTTTCCGTGATCGACAAATTCATATTTTGACGATCTCTTTAACTTGGTGTTTCCGTTTAACTTGAGATAAGACTGCTGCTATCGCTGGTTGGTGGACGCGGTGTCCCGGGGTACACTTTTAATTTTACAGGCTTTCTTTTTTTTGTTTTCAGCGGAGAAAGGACCACACATCACATAGATGGCTTTAAATGGCCTTATCCATTATTTATCGGCGTACTCCACATCTTCGGCATCGAAACGTCATCAATTAGACAAGTCAAATTGAAGTTCTCTAATTCATATAATTAAACAGTTAACTTTTGCCAATTAAAAATATGCTCATGACTAGCACCGTGCACATCTATCAACATACAGTGGGCGAAGTTTTGCGCAAAGCACTGCGTTATATTTTTTTTTATTGGTGGCATTTAATTGGGGCAGCCGGTGTACACTGCATGCATTGTATGTATATATTGCGTCACTTATGTTAAGGCAATAGACCATGTATCACAGAGCATCTACTATCTTATTATACTATACATGAATAACAATTCCTTGTATATTGCTGATATTATTTAATTTTATTCTCGTACAAGTTCTTCACACTAAAGACGTTCCCTTGTGCGCGGCTATGCGGCCCACCTGCTATGGCCTCGTACGAGAATGGCAGTACTGAGAATGAAACTAAACAAAAGAACCAACTAATATACGCTTAAACGAGAGGTGTCACGATAAGCAGGTAAATATGTGATCTCCAACCTGGAGCAACGCCGTACCTGGCGAATAGCAGAACCGCAGAAACTTTGTTCTGGCAACTTTCGCGCCACATGATTGAACTTACGTAAGGATACTCTTGCATTGTTCGCCCGTAAGACTTCGCATCAGGCGGGTATTTATCATTGTCGGTAAACAAAGTAAATGAATCGGTCCGTAGCACGCCTAGGCGGCTCCAATGAGAGACCCCTCTGTCTGGTTTGCTCGGCATTCGACACTCGAGATGAGTTTGGTGTCCCCTCTGCATCCAGAGACCGACGAATTGCGAAATCATAACGGCGTGTGTGCTATCAGTGACACTCTTGTTGACAGCGCGGCAAGCGGAAGATGCCGGATGGCGTCACAGCGGAACTTCTGCGAATGGCTTTTTCTCCCCCACAGCTCGCACTTGACGTTCCGGTGACAGCGCTATTATTAGGCCCACAGAGAATGACCAGAAATACTCGGAAGAGACCGGAATGCTGGATCTAAAAAGACCGTTGCGACGTGTGACGTCATATGTAGCTCCATGGCACAAAGCAACGTTGACGACATGCTGGTGCAAAGCGCACTTACTGACCCGAGCTTTTCTCACTAATTTTGTTTATGCCTTACCATTATTTTTCGGTATGCTATGTTCTCAGTGGTACTTCACAACCACAAGTTAGTATATTTTCTAGTTTCTCGTGCAGTCGCCACTATTTAGCTAAGTTAACAGTGCCGATATGGAACCAAACCTACTAAAAAAAATTTTAGTGCCTATGCTCTATACCATGGCTTTCTGAACTATAGCATAGGAGGTGTACCTCGTTATCTCGTTGGTCCATAATGTCTACGTGTTACTCTTTGCAGATAATCAGGCCCACTGTGCTCTTCACCTCGTGCGGGGAACATATGTTGCAAAGCGGTCGGGTAGGAGGATCGCTTTTTTTTTCACCGTATACTGTAGCGGGGTGCGTAGTACGATAAATGAGGCTTTTGATTTCGACGTATTTACTTAAAAATTTGTTGCTGTTTCTCACTATTTATTTCTTCATCAAAGGCTTATGTGTGTCAGTGTGCTATCCCGCGTGCGAATATGCTGGAAAACGGGGCTTCTGTATCTGCCATCAAGTGAAAACTTTACGTTATGAAAAATTAATGCGAGTCACTTGCAGACTTGAATAAGCTGCACTGGACGGATGGAAACAGCTTTATTGGAAATCCGGCAAAGTTTAACGACCCTGGCTCAGGTCTCCCACGAGGGGACCTCGTCGCCGCCTCTCGGGCCCGCTGGACTGCGCACTCTTGTGTCTTGAGGTTGGAACTGCGCAGAACGGCGGCCCACTTCGACGCAAGAGCCTCCGGAGCTACGGCCATTTTAGCTGCTATAACAGCTCCCACAACATCTGCGAGAGCGTCGCTCTAGTTGCCCGACATAACTTGGATATAGCACTCGGGTACTGCGCGGGGAAAATTTGCCGCAATCGCACCGGACTGGGAGAGGTTTGTGTCTGCAGTTGTAGCCAGACGACTGCCTGGCTACGTTACAGTTTCGGGTGAGGTGGGGGCAATATCCGCCTGCCTAGCTGGTAGTGCTTGGTGATGTCGTTGTATCTGACTAAGCGTACTCCCGTGTCTCGAACCAGGAGGTCCGAGCTCAAAGAAGGGTTGTGCTGCTACTGGAATGTAAGATTACCTGTTTGATTCGCAGGCCAAATTCGCAAAGCTTTGGCTCGTAAGATCTACTCACTGGTCGGCCGCCAATACTATATTCACTGCCCTTATATTTGCTGGTTGTTGTTCTTACGAAGTTAACTAGCGTAAGAGCTTTTTGTTTGTTTTTTTAGTACTCGCTCAGAATTTCATTTGGAAGTGAGTGAAAAGGAAATCAGAGGACACCTAAGCGCTTCTTATGAGCTGTGAATGCGAAAGCATGAATGTCCAATTGAGCGCCACTAAGCGGTCCTACGAGTTACGAACTACTCCTGGGCAAGCGAGCGCGTTGAGACGCTTGGCGCGTTTTGATTTGGCCTTACCGAGGCGCAGTTAAGACGCAGGCGAGATCTTGCGCGGACAAGGAACGCGCGGAGAACACAGGCTTTCGAGAGCGATGGTGACGTGGCGTCGCGGCGACACCCTCTCCCTTCACACAACACCTGGTGTACTGTCGCGGCAGCAGGTGTTCCCTTTCGCCCGCTCTGCTCCATCGAGGAACGCTCGTGGCATCGCAGCCAATTGGACTTTAGGCGCCGTTTCGCTCCTACATACTACAGATGCCGTCTTCTTCACTCAGTGGGCCATTTGATGCTTTTGCATGAAAACTTCCATGCTCTCACATCTTGGTGTTGTCAGAAGTGAATCCTAAGCTAGGCTGTAGAGCATAAATGAGGTAAAAGATTTGACACTTTCGCCCGAAGGGCGAAGCACTGACAAGCGATAGCAAGGTTTTGCGTAGCGCTCGAACTTATCGGATAGTGTCCTAACTATAAGCGAATGCGACCATACCAGGATGCGACGTACGCTGGTGCGCCGAAGTATCTGGGGCGCTTAAAAGCTTTAACATGCAGTGTAGGGCCTGTAACGGCATTGCATAGGCACAAATGCACTTCTTGCAAAGAGCGGAGCTAGTGAAATATGTCACTTTCAGATTGTCACCACTGCACTGGTTTTGCAATTTAATAGTTGAGAAGACTTAGCATAGAATGCAGGCGCTATGAATGAAATGCTTCATCACTTTAGTTTGCGCGCTGCAATTCTAAAAAAAAAACATTCTTAGGAATATTTCAGTCAAGAACATAAAAGCTGGTTCGAGCAACTTTACTTTTGAATAGTACAACACCTGCCTTGCATAGATTGGTTCTAGTAACGTTGGCATGTACGGCATAGACAAAAATATAGCACACATATACTTAAATATATACGAGAGATAACGGCTACGCCGATGCCGACGGGAAAAATTTACCTGGAGTGTTCATAGATTTGTTATAAAAAGAAAAAAAAAACTCTCGTTATTGACAATTATTACTTTTGGTAAACAATGGGCCATCAACGTTCATATGCTGTTAATATGTTCGTTTGCATGCTATGTCGCTTATCTGACTCTGAAGTGGTACTTTTTTCAGCTACACTCTTACCATTAAAACTCCCTCTCTCTAGGTCCATGTACCCGCCACCTATATCTTGTGCTTAGTCATGAGTTTCTTCGTTTTCCCACAGTTTCATCGCAATTCACAATTTGGTCGTCACCAGCACACAGGTGGCTGCGTCAAGGGCTGATCATCAAGGGCTGAAGTGGCAAGTGAATGACACACCGTTCACCTCAGCGATAACTCGTAAGTTTTGAGGCAGAAATGAATGTGCGCTCTCCTTTCCCAACAGAGAGAGAGAGAGATGACAAGGAAAGGCAGGGAGGTTAACCAGATAGTAGTCTCCGATTTGCTGCCATACACTAACATTGAGAGATGGGGGTTAGAAACAGGACAAAGAGGAAAGGGTTAAAATGTACAGACAGGGATACACACACAAAGGGCGTTCCAGTTAGAGACGTTTACAAAGGCCGGTAGATCGCAAGAAGCGCAGTAGCGCTTGCACGGCCTTCTTCTATGATGTTAGGTCCTGTCGATGGTGTAAAATTCCTTCTTCCGATAGTGGTCGGTCGTCCAGCTGGTTGAATTCGTGGCGAAGGGATTACCTCTGTGGACTGTACTGCGGGCAGTCGCACAAAATATGGCCAATCGATTCTTCATGGCCGCAGCGGTCACAAGGTTGCGTTGTCGGCCATCCCTATGCGGAATGTAAAGGCTTTGGTAAAAGCCACGACCAAGCGTGGCGTCTCCACGGCGAAGCTTTGATGGGACTCGAAGGCTTAATTTAAGATCAAGAGAGTACAGCCGGGAATTCCTGAAATGTAGCTCATTCCATTGTGACGTGTAGCACTGGCGAGCAAGCAGGCATCAGTTCTAGAAAGTGGTATTGGTAAGTGGTGGTCCTCAGTATGGGCTGAACGGTGTTGCGACGCCGGTTACACCAACCTCGACCGGCGTTAATACGGGGTAGCATGGTGTTGTCGGCAGGCTGCAGGCGTTACACCATGGCGACCAGGCAGGGGCGAGACGATTTCTAGTGCGAAACTTGCACTGTTTATTCCATGGTTGGTGAAGGATAAAAAGAAGAGAATGAATGAATAAAAAATACATTGCGGGGCCGCTTAAACAGGCCCGCTAACATCGTAGGCGGGATTTTGCTCACACCAAAGTCACCTGACATGTACTGAGTCCCGTCGGTGCTTGGCGGCTGCTCCCTCCTAGGCTACTTTGCACGTGCTTGCCTCCCCTGGCGGCTACCCGTGGGTCCTGTTTGGTTTGCGGAAAGGGTTCTCCCCTTGAGTCGCACAGTTCGCGGAAAGGGTTCCCCCCTAGAGTCGCACACACACAAAGGGGCCCGAAATCATTGCGGGGCGCCCGCCAGACCGGCAACCTTTGGAGACAACCAAAGCAAATTAGGGATCCATCCTCTGCTTCAATTAGGCAGGGTCTTTCGATCATTCTTTTTGCATGGGGTGTTACACGCCAGTCGTAACAACGGGCAGCTTGATCGGCCCGTTCATTGCCGATATCCCGCAGTGTCTTTGGGAGCAATTGGAAAGTTATTTCATGGCCTGCATCACTTATATGGTGCATCGTCTCTGTAACCTGAAATACCAGCTGTTCGTGTGGTCCGCGTCCTAAAGGTGACAGTAGAGACTGCAGTGCCACCTTTGAATCCCAGAAAATCGTCCATTTGTGTGGCAGTTCATCACCGATGTAAAGAAGGGTGGTAAGGAGCGCTGCGAGTTCTGCTGCCGTCGATGATGTCGCGTGAGTCATCTTAAATTTGATGGTTGTAGCTTTAGCTGGTAGCACAATTGCCGCAGCGGAGCTGTTTAGGAGGACAGTTCCATCAGTGTAGATATGCGTAGAGTCACGGTAGTTCTCGTAAAAAAGTATTAACGTGAGCTGTTTAAGGGCTAGTGATCATAGGTCAGCTTTTTTTCGTGATGCCAGGTATTGTTAGGTTGAGTTTTGGCTGAGCGAGACACCATGGTGGAATCGAAGGCCTCGCAGCAGGAGTGAAACAAGCTGGCAATGATTCACCATGTGAGGTTTTCGTTTTGGGTGAAAGAAGTGCGTAGTCTGTCTGCTGGTAGAGATGCTAGGTGGTGGCGAGGAGTCCTGGCAAGTTGCCTTATATGGGTGCTCAGCGCTTCAATTTCGATGTAGGTCTTGACAAGGTGGTCCCTAGAGATTGCTATAGTCGCCACTGTTGATGTACCCTGAGGCATCCTAGACAGATTCGGAGCACTTGAGCCTGAACACTTGTATTGTGCGTAGATTAATTTTACCTGACATGACATGACAAGAACTTTATTTGAGTCCTGAGGGACTGAGATCTTGGGGAGCTAAAACCGAAGGCTCCCGAAGATCAAGTCGGTGGCGCCACCCACGATGGGACCGGGAGATGAAGTTCCGCCGCAATGTCGTGGGCCCTCTGGACAGCCTGGAGTTGCATGTGGAGATTGCTGCTCTTGAGCGATTCCTGCCATTGTTCTTTCGTGATGGGTGGAGAGGCGTTAAGGGCTGGGCACAGCCAGAGGATGTGTTCAAAAGAGCATGAGTCGTGACCACATTTGGGGCACGACTGTGAGTGGGCAGGATCTATCCTGTTAAGAGACCGAGGAGAGGGATACGAACGGGTTTGCAGAAGTCTGAGTGTGCTAGCCTGAGGTTTGTTCAATTTAGGGTGAGGGGGTGGAAATGTCCTCCTGCCCAGTCGATAATGGGAAACAATTTCATGGAAAGTACATAATGGATCTTTGTGGATGTGTGTTGGTTATTGCTAGCAAGCTGTACCACAGAAAGTCAAGAAAAAGCACCTTGTATAGTTGTAGCATAGCACTTGTCGACATTCCCCAAGTCTTGCCAGTGAAAAACTTGAACAGGTGGGTGATGCCTGTCAACCGTTTTTTCACGTATGATACGTGAGGGCTCCGTGATAAGTCCCTGCAGATTATCACACCTAGAAACTTTCAAGATCGAATATATGGTATACTTTCGCCATTTATCATTACGCTGTAGTTTGTCATGGGTTTGCGCGTAAATTGCCCTAGTGCGCATTTCTCGGAGGAAATTTCCAGGCCTCGATTACGGTAGTGTTAGGTATGGCCGGACGCCAAGGGGCCCGTCGGTGCTACGTCATCCCCTTCCCCTCTCATGGTCGGGGCCCGTGGGTGCTGCGTCATCCCCACGCTACCGGAGAGGTCACTCACCCGACGCTCTCCCCAGATTCGTCGAAGAGAGACGCACTCACCCGACGCACTCACCGAATTCATCGAAAAGAGGATCGACTTTTCCTTCCCGTGCCTGGCATTGCAGGAGGAGGGGCCTTCTTTCTGTGCCTGTCACGTGTCACCGACGAAAGCAAGATCCCGCCCACGCGATTGTAGAGAGCCTATTTAAGGGGCTCCGAAATGTACTTCATACTTCATACCATGTACTTCATACTTGATTTTCATTCTCTTCTTATTTCCTTTCAACTACCTTGGAATAAAACAGTGCAAGTTTCGCACTAGCAAAACGTCGTCTCGCCCTTACTCGGTCGCCATGGTCTACCGGATGCCTGCAGCTCGCCGACAACGCCACGCTACCCCATAAGTAATGTCGGCGGAGCTTCGAGAGACAGGTCACTTGCAGGGGGATCGCCTACCAATGCAACAAACCGGTTGCTAACGGAGGGACCGCCCTGAGGTGCAACAAAATGGCTGGCAGCGATTGGGATACGGAATCCTGGAGACCCCAACTTGGACGACAACTACGAGATCGTAGCCTCTTCGTCCTAGCAACAACGTTCGGAAAGAAGGTGTCTGGATCATGACTGCATATGGTCAGTGCACGGCTTTTCTTCACTGAGATATCACTTGGCTTTTATGTAATTTTTGGAAAATACATAGCAGTGATTTGTTTAAACCGTTGACGGAAGTTTGAGTACGTCAAGGTTGTATAGAGTGAAGGTTTAGCAGCACTAAGGGCAGCCATGAACTTGAAGGCAATAAAGAAGCCGGAATTGTTGAGCTTGGCCAAAGAGTTGGGCGTCCAAATTGCCGAATCAAAGAGAAAGCCGGAGATCATTGAGGCGATCGAAGCGACCGGGGCAGACGACGAGGAACTGACGGAATGCTTCGAGGGCATTAAAGAGAAAGAGGAAGAGCGTAAGCGCCTAGAGGAAAAAGAAGAGCGTAAGCGCCTTGAGGAAAAAGAAGAGCGTAAGCGCCTAGAGGAAAAAGAAAAGCGTAAGCGCCTAGAGGAAGAAGAAGAACGTAAGCAAGAGCACGAGAAAAAGGTAGCGGCATTGAAAAAACAGATACAATATTTTCAGCAGTTAAAGGAACACAAACAACGCCTGTCTGAAAATTATGTAGGCAGTACAGAGCAAAAGAATGAGAATGTATCTAGCAGACTTTCGCCAAAAGCCGACGAGAAAAGTATTGCCTGTGAGATTAGCGGCCCAGTCATACTCGAACGGAAAGGGCTAGCTGCTAACGATGCCTTAGTGGCAACAGAGGCCTTTAAAGGCCAGAGTGAGAGCGACGAGGTGCTGTGCCAACAGAGGACTGTAGAGACAGCTAGGCCAGCTGCGAACAAATTGGCACAGTTACCGCGCGTGTGCGTCGCATCTCATGGTAGCGAGGTCGTTAGCGAGGTACAGAATACTGCGGACTTGACAGACACGAGCACCTATGTCGAGTCAGACCTGCGTACCGAAGTGAGGTGCCAGCTGGATGATGCAGTTGAGAGCAGTTCTCGGGATGGCGAGCTCCGTAGTTCACAAGAGAACAACTGCATTGTTCAGGGATGGGTGCGGCTTTCCGCCAGTCTAGGTAGCCTAGAGATGGATGATTTAATTAGGAATCATTCGGACTGTGCGTGTGAGACAGCGCTCGAGACCGACGGGCTGTGTGTCGATACACAGCGTGAGCTGGACAATGCAGTAGAGGGCAGTTCGCAAGAGTGCGAGTTGCATAGCTCGAGTAAAGCCTGCTGCATTGTGCCAGAGTCGGTTAAGCTGTCCGCCAGTTGAGGCAGAGATAGAGTCGATTTAAATGATAATCACTCAGACTATGCGGGCAAGAGACCGATCCGGGCCGATGAGATGTGTAACGGCCAGCACGAGAAGCCAGAAGGCAACGTGAAGGAGCAGTCAAAGAGAAAGCGCCCCAGAAAGAAGCGCCGTAAGGATCGGAATGCGGGGGCTAAAATAGCGAAGCCAGAAGGCAACATGAAGGAGCAGTCAAAAAGAAAGCGCCGCAGAAAGGAGCGCCGTAAGGATCGGAATGCGGTGGCTAAAGTAGCGAAGCCAGAAGGCGACATGAACGAGAATTCAAATAGAAAGCGCCGTAAGGACCGGAATGCGGTGGCTAAAGTAGCGAAGCCAGAAGGCGATATGAAGGAGAATTCAAAGAGAAAGCGCCGCAGAAAGAAGCGCCGTAAGGATCGGAATGCGGTGGCTAAAGTAGCAAAGCCAAAGACGGCGACAGGCGCGAAAAGGCAGGGCGCGGCGAAAAGAAAGGTGCGGTCGTCCCGGACGATGTTGACGCATCAAACACGTTCGAGCCACCGGTCAAAAGGGGACCGAGAAGCATGTTCTGCACGGACGCGGAAAAAGGGCACAGGGCAGTTAAATTCCTCGTCGTTCCGTCGTTCTTTTCAAAGCTCAGCGTGCAGTACAAAGAAGCGCAAGGTGGCAAGACGAGACCAGGTGGGGAGTAGCGACGCGGTCAATCGAGGACATGCTGAAAGCGAGGCGCGAGGACGCAAATTGGCAGGGGACTCTAACGTCTTGGGGGAGCTGATAGTGAGTCAGCCCTTTTGTCGTTCCTCCGAAGCCAGAGTAGCTTTCGGTCCGCGACCCCCTCGGGTACGGCTCAAAGTATGAGTCAGTCAAAAACGTTTGAAACGGGAGACCAAGGGAGCTTCCGTAGAAACGAAGTGTTTTGTGTTATTTTTGAACATTTGGAAATTTTCGCGATTTAAGACTAGAAATTTCTTTCAATATGTAAGGTAGGAGCTTTGTTTGTGTTTTCGTTTGAAAAGCTCCAAGATTGGAAAGATGCCTTTTAGGTAAAAGTTTAGTCTCGCGAGGTGTTCATTAATAAGTAGATAGGCTTTCAAATTTTGTGTGTAAGTAAGCTGATTGTCAAGGTCAAGGATTGTCAAGAGGATCGACTTTTCCTTCCCGTGCATGGTATTGCAGGAGGAGGGGCCTTCTCTCTGTGCCTGTCACGTGTCATCGACGAAAGCAAGATCCCGCCCACGCGATTGTAGAGAGCCTATTTAAGGGGCTCCGAAATGTACTTCATACTTCATACCATGTACTTCATACTTGATTTTCATTCTCTTCTTATTTTCTTTCAACTACCTTGGAATAAAACAGTGCAAGTTTCGCACTAGCAAAACGTCGTCTCGCCCTTACTCGGTCGCCATGGTCTACCGGATGCCTGCAGCTCGCCGACAACGCCACGCTACCCCATAAGTAATGTCGGCGGAGCTTCGAAAGACAGGTCACTTGCAGTGGTATCGCCTACCAATGCAACAAACTGGTTGCTAACGGAGGGACCGCCCTGAGGTGCAACAGTAGATAGCAGTTTGGGTGGCAGCTCTCTGAATTCTTGCGCGCAACTGTAGGAGTGTTTCAGTGGATTCCCTCCCACATTGGTATCTCAGGAAACGAAAAGGCTGATGCGCTTGCATACGCAGCGCTCTATCATCCTCCCAAAATCAAGGCTCCAAAGAGTAATCAAGTGCAAAAATCTGACATTCGGAATCACTTTGCTTCGCTTTGGGTTCCACCGCATATGCCCTGCGTAACCAAGAGATTGTACCCAGAGGAAGCCTCACTTCTATATCGAATAAGGACAGGATCTGCTAATACACCGGCCTGGTTGTTTAAAATGGGGCGAATCAATTCTCCGAACTGTACGGCATGCAACGAGACAGGAGACATTGAGCACTTTTTGTGGTCCTGCCAGCAGTTCCAAGATGAAAGAGACACTCTCCTGAAGAATCTGCAAAACAAGGACCTTCCGCATGCGCGCCTGCAACACCTTATATTTCCCGAGGGATCAGTTATAGCCCGCAAAGAAACTTCACGTCTCCTCATCGAATTCTTAAGAGAGACTGGTTTGATGGACATATGGTGAAACCCTTCAAAGGTATTGTGGGAGACGCTCGGGCGGAGCAATTGCCGGCCTTGTTCGCCAGGCTAAACCCGCCTGTTGCAACAATTCACCACCACCACCACTGCAGACGTCCATATGCAGATGTCATCCGCGTACGTTGATAACCTGACTGTGCTTGGCACGTGCTCAAGGAGAGAAATTAGGGTTAGATTAAAAAGCACACGGCTACGTACACCACCCTGAGGGACGCCGCGGAAGCTATAATGTAGTACATATGGCCTTCCTCGTTGCTTACAAAAAAGGATCGTATGGAGAGATAGCTGCGTATCCATTGAAATATGCGACCACCCACTCCTACCTCTTCGAGAGCAGAGAGGATGACTTCATGTGTAACGTTGTCATACGCCCGTTTGACATCGAGGGACGAAGAAACCAGAAAGGCTTGCGGCCTTTCTCATGCTGAACGTAGGTGACCAACAGGTCGACAACGTTATCGATCGATGATCGACCACGTCGAAAGCCCGCCATGGCATCCCGATAGGTTTTGTGGCACTCCAAGTACCACTCCAGGCGTCCTAGGACCATCCTCTCGATTACTTTGAACAACAAGACGGAACCTTGCGGTGCATGCAATGCAGCGCCTTGATTTATTGGTCGCTGGAAAAGATTAACTGTTTGAGCTGAGCACACAGGAAGTTTGCGATGTTTGGATGTGACTCCTGGCGCATGCGGCTACCGGACACACAGTCGTACGGAGTATGACTTTACTAAATGTGAGCTATAGTTTAGCGAAAGTTGGAGTATTTCCCTCTTATAGTTCTGCGAAAAATGCATAGCAGTTAAAGAAGACGTAGAAATGTTCAGCTGCTAAAAATTAATTTTTCCAGACTCTACAAATCTGCATAGATGAAGCATTGCAGAGAAAAAAACGAAAGTATTTTCTGTAACACTCTTCCATATCCAACGATATATTAACTCGTTCACTCCACCACCATCACCACCACCAGTATTAGTGGTTATAAAATCAGCCTACAAAAATCCGAGCCTGCACCTTGGAATGAACAAGTTTACGCATGCACGTATATAAGTTCCGTTTCTGAATGGTTCGTGCATGGCGTGTTCTCAACCCAAATTTACTTTCTTTTTCCTCCGGCGGATGTAGTGGGAACACTTTTCGTCAAAACCGAAAAGTCCGTAACCCAGTTATAGCGAAGGAGATTTGTCGACAATACGTTCCTTATCCGTTTCTTATCTCAGGCCACTCAAAACGGCAAGAAGGTGCGGACAAAGCCCACGCATCAACTTGAATTGGATGAGGATGCTGTAATCGTACAAGCAGAAGTTCAACGATACTGCCACCGGTGCACGCGTCTATGGTGTGCTGCTAAAGAACGGCTGTTGAAAAAACCCGGTGTTCCGCAAAAGACGTAGTTCGCGCCCTTTCCGACTAAAACTGAATATATAAAGAAATACAAAAGCAAAGCTCACCAAAGTAGTCAGAACCGTTTTAGTTTTCTTAGCATCCCTACTCTTTGAATTCAAGGCACCCCTCTCGCTCTCCTGCAAACGTGGTCGATGAGTTAAAAAGTGAAGAGGGCAAAAAAAAAAAAGAAGATCGATAGGAAAGACCGATAAAAATGAACACCTTTCTCAATTTTCAGTCGTAGTGAAAGTGAAGGCGGGCAATTCTTTGGGCGCCCAACAATTTTTTGCAGCCCACATATACCGTAATGGCAGTATCACGGCGCGGTGCACGTGATGGCAGGGCGGCATCGATACTGAAGATTGCACCAAAAAGTGCGCTCTGGGAAGCATGGTCCGTCTCCCGTAAGTAAAAAAAGAAGGTCATTTGTACGCGCGAGAAGGCAAGTGCCAAGAAATGATCCGATTCGAAACATCTGTCGCATGTCGGTAAAGTTCTTGCTATACAGCGCAGGTAAAGTGCGTTTTGAACCGATAAGTGAAAAAAAGAACATATGGTGCAAGAAACAACCATCTTGGGATCGTTAATAAGAACACCACCGATAACATAAAAAAAAACCTGCTAGCGAAAGGCCCTCTACAGAGGACTTATCGAATGCTCATGAATTTGAGTACCTCGGAGAAGTAACAATAACAAACCGTAAACAGCAACAAAAAAAAAAAAAATCATCGACGGTAACGGTACTCCCTAATGCGAAATTTTAGCGCAGCTCTATACGTGTTTTCACTTATTGGCTGGCGCGGACAATCTGTCTCGTGCGGCACGTTGCAAATGGAGCGAAGTGTGGCGCGACTGCCTCGCTAATCCGCAGGTCGCGAGATCCAGCGCGTGGTTGACGCGAAGGCGCGATTCACAGCAGCCACCACCGACAGACCTCCCAGACGACGCACGCTACTCTGGCGCCATTTCGCAGCCAGTGTCGCCGCACTACGCTTTTCTTCTCACGCGTTCGCCATGCCCGCCTCCGCTTTCCGCCTCAAGGTTCCGCTGCACCCTCTTCTCCGCTTTCCTCCTCGTGTCCTTTATCCCCCCGCTGCGCTCCGCGTTCGCTTTCATCTTTCGCTGTGCTCATTCGCTGGGTTACGCCTAGATATGACTCCGACGCACGCCGACGCTCACAGGAACTGGCGCCTAAGAGCTGCGCTCTAAAAGGAAAAGAAAAGCACATATCCGGAAGAATTCCCAGGACGTGACCTTCGCCTCTCTGGGCTGAAGAAAACAAAACATATTAGAACAAGTGTTGACCTGCTGGGTTAAAATATTCGGCGTTTGTCCTAAGGCATATACTAATATGATTTTGCATTTTTAGTTTTTTTTTCATCGCGAATATAGTCATTCTTCAGACAGACTTCGAAAAAATTTGCGGATCACACATGGCATGGGAATTGGTCCATGTGCAGCCCTTATTAGTTGCGAGGAAGGCTGTTTTTGTTTAGCAGCCCTTTACAAGTATAGAGTGCATGACCAAGTTTAACACATTTTCAACAGAAAACGCCTAGCTGAACATAATTATTGCACTCGAACACGCTGATACCACGCATGTCAATGAAGGAATGGCGGCGATGACGGTATGCCTATGATGGTATGACGACAATATGATGACGACGTTGGAAAGACGATGATAGTACGACGCTGAAGGCATGGCGACAATGGAATAACGACAATGAAATGACGGCATTTATTACGATGGCATAATGACGACCGAATGATGATGATAGAATGACGACAACGGCATCATGACAATAGACTAACTACGGCCGAATGATGACGCAGTGAGGACGACGACGAAAATACGACAACCTCATTACGAGGAGAATGGAATGATGACGCAGGAATAATGAAGGCGGCACGGCAAAGAAGCATTTATGACGATTGCATAGTGACGACGGCGTGTTTGTGTTGGTGCTGAAGTCTGCGCTTCGTCATCAGCTGATGCCCCTCGCCGCCTCAGTTAGCACTGCATCCGCTGCCGCTCTGCATCATGTCCCGGATCAACCCATTTGCAGCGACATAAGCCAGAAGAAAGCACCCGCAAAATGGAGGGGGGAGGTAGAAGCAAACCAAGTTTCGCTTTCAAAACTGCCACTATACACTTGCCAGCCCTGTGCTTTTACCTGACGCCCAGTGCGAAGGCAAGACGCAGGTGCGGTTTTTCACAGAGACTCCCGTGCCAGCGCACTTGGAGGAAGATCGAGGTGGACAACACGAGTGTAATCACGAACTGCGAACACGAGTGTTCGCAGTTTTGGCGGTGCTGACCGACAAAGTAGAACAAGTGAACGCGCTTTTGTTCGGAGTAATAAAAAGATTCTGTATAAAACTTGAACATATAATGTCGGCTCATTACTAGCACTCAAGCGGGGCTCATTACCCCGCTTGAAATTGATCGTTTCACTGCTAGAACGCTGAAGTTCTTACGGGAGGCTCTTCACCTAGAAACTGGAAAACAGACATGTGAACAGATTCAACCGTGCCAATTAGCTGGATTCAAAGCTTCGTAGCCAAGTGGAAACAGTTTGCTCCTAGCGTAGTCACCGAAACTTAAACAACAACGCTCCCATCACACTGGAATCACTGCCCCGGAAACCAAACCCAGCGGATCTGTTAACCCGTGGACTTCCACTTAAAAACCTTCCAGATAATCGACTGCGGTAAAAGGGACCTGAACGGCTGTCGCACGAACACACAGGATTGCTTGCTTACGTTGGACAGCGTTAGCGTACATGTACCGGCAGACTAACACGTGTCCTGTGACTTGAAGAAGGGTGTTCCGGCGTGATAAATGTGGCGTAAGATGCCATCTTCAACCTAGAAAAGTCCGACTCCTAATAAAGACGATACGCGTCGCAGCTTGGCTAAAATGCTTCTTGGTCAACTGTCGCTTCCCTAACTACCGTCGGCAAGGAGCACTGTCAACTTCCGAGCTTCAAATTCCGAGAAAATCTGGTTCGGACAAGTACAAATAGTTACGGAACGTAGATAGCCCAACTTATAGCAGGAAACCACCCGGAAAAGAATTCCCCAATAAGGGATTTACACCCACTCATCGATGAGAAAGGTATCATAAGGATACGAACTCGCCTCGAGTATGCTGATCTCATGAGCACCGAGAAAACACCGGTGCTTCTGCCGACCAATCATCCAGTAAAACACCTCATCGTTATGGGCACTCACCAAGCGGTGCTGCACGGTGGTATTGACGATACGTTAGCCGAGCTTCGTGCTGGCTTTCAAGGTGGTCAGAGCTGGACAGCTGTGAAATGTGTGCTCAGAAAGTGTGTGACGTGTGCCCGATTTCGCGCCAAAGCGACGAGTGCACCCACTCTCTTCCTAGACAGTGGGTGAACAACTCACGGCCGTTCGAAGTTAAAGGAATGAATTTTGCCGGGCCAATGTTTCTCACGACTGCGGTATACTGTGAATGTGTATACTGTGCTTTTCATTTGAGCAGTGCTGAGAGCCGTTCACGTTGAGCATGTACTGGACGTTATAGCGGATGCCTTCATAGTGGCTTTTAAGAGGTCCTGTGCTAGACGAGGAACATCGCGAATTGGGTACTCCGATAACACCGCTACATTTAATAAAACATCACGCGATCTGGATCACAGGCACCGATTGCTAAGAGACGAAGTCATCGATTACTGCGTGAGTCACAAAATACATTCGATGTTTATTGCAGAGAAAGCTTATTGCTAGGGTGCCCTTTGGAAGAGGCTAATTAAAATTGTAAAGGAGTGTCTTCGAACATCATTGGACAAATGGTCCTTGAATTTACAGCTACTATATTACCTTTGCTAGCTAAAACTGAAGCTGTGCTGAGTTCTGGGCTATAATTTTATGTACTGGAGTCCCGATGAGCCAGACACTAACGCCATCACAATTTTTGTAAGTTTTTCCTTTGTTATCCGCACCCGAAGGAGTGGGTGACAAGCGCAGCACAGAGACTGAGTTATTGAATTTATGGGTCCACAGGCAACGCGTAATGGAACATTTCTGGAAGCGATGGCTACGTGAATAGTCACTCCTACTTCGCAACGTTCATTCGAGAAAGGTACAAAAGAGTCACGAAAATAAGGGAAGGATATCGTAATTATTCATGAAGAGAGCATTATTCCAATGTTTAGGAAAAATAGTGTAATCAGCGGGTGTATTCAGGGTCAATATGGTGTTGTTCGCGTGTATAAAGTAAGGCTGCCGAATGGCTCTCAAATCGTCCAACCTATACAGCGCTTAGACGCTTTAGAACTTTTCATCTCAGGCCACAGAGTATATTATCCGCGAGTAAAAGAAGACGAAGGCGGCGGCAAAAGGAATGACTCGTGCGGTGCTGGCATCTGGAACGTTCTTCTATATGGACACGACTTATCAGCGCTCAGAAGAATAAAACACCCACTCTTGGAATTCCTTTATTCCACAAGTGCCTCCAACGCACGACATCTTAACAAAATAGCACACTAATTCAACGGGTCCTTTGTCGTAATCTATTTTCTTAGATTTAGCCACTTGGTATGTGCCATGGAATGTACGACTTTTCTTCGCCAATCCTCCAGAATGAATTCGTGCCACTGTGGCACAGGAGGCACAGAATCCTTAAATGTAGCTAGATGTGTAGCGTACTTCTCTGTCCATGCATCTGTGATCGCCATCCTTCCCTCGACAAGCATCATACATCGCCTTCGTTCTCGTGATATCGGGGCACAGGCATTTGACACTCTGCGCATCCACCTCATTTGCTGCTAGTACTTCGGCATAGATTGTCTGGTTAACCTCCCTGCTTTTCTCTCATTAGCATCTCTCTCTCTCTGGCATAGATTGTGAGTGGTGCAGTGCATAAACTTAAAAATTCCATAGGAGTAAAGTTGTGATATTTAGGGTAGATAAGCACAAACGTTGCGCGAGATTTCCCTTTGGATAAAAATGAAAGTAAACACAACTGCATGCATCATCGCTAGTTGACTAGCATTTAGTTAGCCGCTTCACTAAGGCTGCCATTCGCATAAGTTCCAACATGTGTGTTTGATCTGCATATTTTCGCTCTCCATAGCCGATGCCTTCTGCAGAAAATTTCCCACAGGCAGGTAGCGGGAACGTCCTAAGCTCGACGGAATTTAGAAGGTGCCACACACCATGTGTAGCCGAGAACATCCCCGTCCATGTTCAAATTGATGCAGTGGAAGTTCCGATGTTTGCATGCAAACCAAGCATGCAAGTTTTTCTGTGTGAACGGGAACAGTCGTTTTAAGGAATAAAAAAAAAACAAGCATTGGAACAAAAGCAGAGGCACGGCAGCCAATATTGAACCTTGACACTCTGGACGCTGTGACGTACCGCTGATCAATTAGATAATCAGAATATCCTGCAGTTGCCTACGCCTAAAGCGTGACAACAGATTGTGGAGTGCGCGCCCAGTGCTGACGGTGATTACAGTGTGAGTCGGGCACCTTTGTGAAAAGTGGTGTGTATCGAAGACACGGGACATGGAAAGTGGAACGATCGCACTTAATGCACATGAGAAACCCTAACATTGCCGGTAGTTAAACGAGAATATAACGTGAATGGGGAAAAAACAAAATTTTTTATAAAATATTTTCAACACAATTGGGGGCCAGTATATGTTGTGCAATACCTGCCGAAGACCTTCACAAATGGATGAAGGCGCATCGTCTGCTGCGGAAGCACCAACCAGCAAGCGGGAATGCCCCTCCTCGGTAGCTTCTGTATCGACTGGCTCCGTGTCGAAGAGTAAAGCAGTGGTGAAACCACATGAAGGGTTCGACGTATAAAAACTATCAAATCGCCTCCTCCAGGCAGCCTTCGACGCTTGCCTCAAAACCTAAAAACCACTGCCTCAAAAGCCTTAAAACCACTGCGTTTCAAGGCTTCTCGAATCACCACCCCAGCAGCACAAACGTTGGGTGCGTTACGTGTGGGTGCGTTCGCGAGCGGATGTCGACCGCCTCACTCAACTGCAAGCTCTGCGACTCAAAGCTATTCTACCGTACAAGTGCAAGCGTACTTGATTTCTGGTTTGGACTTGCGTCGGTATGTGGTTTCTGGTGTTAGCCCGGGGCAGTCACGGGAGAGTCTTATTGACGCCTTGAACTGTTCCAGCCAGAAAGTCGTGACAGCTCGTTACGTGGGTCACGGACACACGTGCCTGGTCACTCTCCAAGGTTCTCGAACTCCACCGATCCGTATTACGTACTATATGGGTGCACCCTGTAGTTCCATGTGTATAATCCTGGGGTGGTACACTAGTATCGCTGTTTCCGTCCCGGTCATATGGGAGCCTTGTATCCACATCCAGCAGACGCCTCTGTGAAGTCGGCCAAGACACCCACCTACAAATGCGGCCTCTGCCAAACGGACGATCATGATATAACATCCAAAGACAATCCAGTTAAACAGGAGGCTGTCAAAGGCCGTCGAAGCCGCAAGCGCCGCCAGCGTTCAATGACCGGATGGAAGGGACAGTATAATTCCAACAAGTAATCGCTTCGTATTGCTGCCCCCCCCCCCCCCCCCCCAAAGAAGGTACACCAACAGTAACATATCCCAACACAGCTCACTACGATGACTGTGGGTACAGGGACATCAGCAAGCGGGGCAAAGCACGTGCAGAGCGTGACACAACTAAATTGACTGATACGACCGCAGATGATATGGTGATCCCGGATCGACTGATAACTCAGCTCCAAAAGGAAGTCACGCGCCTCGCTCAACGAAGAGTCATTCTCGATCGATCCGCCGGACGAAATACGACACGTGAAACAGACTGTCGCACTCTGTATATAGCTGAACCATCCGCTTGTGTATGGACACAGGCCAAGCTGACCCCGGCTGAGCTCATTAACTTTGTGGCTCGGCAACAGCAAGAGCTATCCGAGATGCTGCTGACCAATCTTCCACCGCTACAATGACTGCTCCTTCGAAAGCAACGCGGCACCATTGTGTCCTGCAATGGAAGTGCCGAGGACTTGCCAATATAGTAGGAGAGCTTCGCCATCGCCTTTCCATGGTAAAGCTGCCCGCTTGGTGTCTGCTCCTGCAAGTGACGAACTCGCTTCCGCTCGCCCCAGGATTTACTGCGTATGCTTCTCCAACCATCCTTGATCGACGTGGCACCACAGGGCTGGAGCCCCCAGGCAAGGCTTCTTAGTTGTGATTTCTTAACCTCAGACGCCACTCCATCTGCTGTCGTGGTGTAACGAGTGGCAAGAAGTGGCGGCAATGCTGGTTCGTCTCCAGCGCACGGACGTGGTTGTGGTGTTATGTTACGTGCGTCCGTGCAGTGGCAGCGCTCCTCGATTGCGGCTAGGGTGGGGGCTAGCTCATCTTTGTCGAACTCACCCTGGGTGTCTAGTGCTGGTCGAGGGAGACTTCAAGGCGCGTCATCAGTCATGGTTCTACCCTTCCTACACTGAAAGAAGCTTTTGAGGTTAGTATGGGTTTAAACAACAAAATATTTGATTTTTTTTAATCCCTATCATGACACCGCCTCCTCTTTTCTTATAACGGCAGTGCCTGTATATGGTGCAAGTGACGTTGCCTGGAAAAATTTCGTTGTCGCTGATTCCAGGATGTAACCAGGTTTCGGTAATGGCAAGAATATTCCAATTGTAATCGTCAAGATAAGAAGAAACAATATCGCGCTTTGACATATAATACTACGAATGTTAGCAAACAATAATGATAAGGATGATAAAGGAAGCGTTTGATTCGGTTTATGGTGATTGTGCGCATGCGTATTGTGTCGTAGCTGTATCTACTGACTATGACAACTGCATCAGTTGTGACATCGTAGGTATACGTCTCACAGTCTATGTGCGTTCGGTCGACATTCCACTTAAACGGCTTGTTTTTATTCTTCGCAAAACTAATTTCCGCTTCTATACTCGCGTTTCTGGGAAAAAATCCTCGCGGATTCAATACGCTGATCTCTTAAGTTTCACGCGGAAGCGAAGATACGCCCTTTGTTTTTGAAAAAAGTAACCTTTGCTATAATTCGCCTGCGCTTTTCTTGCGAATGTTTGCCCAAATGGTGCGCGTGCTCGAATTGTTGACCTGTCGTGGTAATACACAGTTTTTCTGAGCAAAATGTGATAATTTTCTGCTCGGACGCGGCCCAATCTTCTTTAGGAGGATCACCTATTCCAAATAATAAGAGATTCGAGCAGCGTAGTCTATTTTCAGCGTCATTACACCTTAAACATATTGCTGCCAATGGCTTGGAAAAATTGCTTATAGCCTCAACATTTGTCCTGGCTTCGGCTGTGCGATGCGAATAAATGGCGGATTGTGATTCTATGATTTTTGCACTGAGCAGCTTGACTTCGTTTTCTGCTGCCTCCTGCTTTTATTTCGTGCCCTTGGGTTCTGCGATTAGAGCAGCCTGATCATTCTCGAGCTTTCGAATGGCTTCTAGAGCCTGGGCAAATGCATCAGCTTCAATTATGGACAATGAATCCAGCATTTGGTTCAACGTCTCCAGAAGTATGAGCAGAAGGGCAAATAAAGCACTGTGAATGTTGGAATACAACAGCAAGAACCGCTTAAGCAAATCATGAAGCTTTACAGGACATGACAGCACACATAAACAGTAGCTACAGCTCTTAACAAACCCCGCCTTATTCAGGTAGCTGACCTGTAACACGAACGAGCGTGAGCGGGCCATACCTGATGCGATGTCGCGCCCAAGGTGCACTGTCGCTGGCTGGCTTTTATGGTTTCCGCACGTTGTGTTGAGGTTAGCCGCCAAGGTAAATATACCTGGTAGCGAAGCTTCCATAGAAGACCATACGTTCAAAACATGGCAGTTCATCGGTGGTTCATGGGGCTTAGCGCCATCTGCGTGAGGAGGGATCACTTCCGGCGGAAGAAAAAACAATGTGACGCCATATCCGTTAAAAACAGAAGTGACGTCATTTTGTTCTTAAAGGCGCGGAATTTGTTTTGGTGGCCTGCCACTAGAGCTGTATATTGAAATACCCCGCCATTCGACTTGACGGCCGTTTCGAGCTTTCAGCGTGGACAGCGATGCAAGGTCAGCCGTACGGGTGTCGAAATCGCACCCCTGAACACAACATGCTCTGTTTGGAGGCCGACGAATGCTTTAAGAGTAGTGATGATTCTATCGTCGGACACCAAGTCTGTTGGCCTGCGCAGTCGCACGAAAACAACTAAAGTAAGCAATTATCTGGCAGTCGTAACTCACTACTTTTGACTGAACAGGTTGAGAAACGATGAAGCTACCAGCGTCACCAAATTCAGAGAAACGTCGACAAGCAAAACAGCACAACGTGTGAGGGGGGCGTATTGTAACAGGTGAACTTTGCGAGCGCACCTTTCTGCACACTTCAAGAGCTGCATTGCGTTGCAAGCGATATCGGCGTCTTACGATGGGCGCTGAAAAAAGGTATTTATGCATAATGTCAAAATAAAAGAGTTGTCCTTTCTTTACTCGTCAAGCATATATAAAACTGATTAGGCATTTTATTTTCGTTGAATGAATCTAACTGTGTCTATCCTTAATTAAAAAGCATTTTTTTCTTTCCAAATGTGTGTTCCCTCCAAACAGAGGCGCGCTTCAAACGCTGCTCCCATAACCACCCTTGTGATGTCGGTGACAATTTGTTCTGAACCGCTTTTCGCCTGAGCTTTCGCGACCTAGGGCTCTCTTCAGGACATTCCACCATTTTCTTCGAAGCGTGACGCAGGCGCGACGCTTAGAAAATGGCGCTGATGGCCCTGTTTTGCTTTCGTAACGGGACGTAAACTTGACGTTTTGTCTATGAAACTAAAATGAAGGCAGTGAACCTAACGTTCTTGATAAAGCAAAACAGTTCTCCTCCCCAGTAAAAATAAATCAGCTAGCTCAAAGCGTAGGATTATTCCGTCCAAAACGCTTCTCGCTTCCGTCGTCTGCTTCGTAAAAGCCGTCGTCTGCTTCATTAGCTAGGATGCGTGTCTTCGGAAGGCATCTTTACAATTGCTAGTAGGTACAGCAGAGCGGGGCGTTTTTGGCGGCGCTCAACGTTTCTGCGCAGGCGCAAGTATGAGCGAGTGCGAGAGAGCAAATCTGGGGGTCTTTAATTTCTCCTTGAATATGTGACTGCCTAGACACTACGGAGGAGGTTTCTTAGCTCGTGTTGCATGCGTTTGTCCCCTAGACATGCCAGCATTGCGGAGTGCGGTTGAGTTTGTTTACATTCCGCCGCTGGCTGCCCGCGCGGTGAGACAGTGGGCACGGACGTCCCATTTGGTGATCGCTGGGTGTGAAGGGCCAAGGTTCTGATTGGCGTTGTGTAAGTCGCGGATCACTTTTTTCGTTGCGACGATAGATTGGATTTTTTACAAGCACTGCTCCAGGAGGGCACATGTAACCGACAAACGGAAGCCTCAGGAGAGCACCTGAGGTTAAAATAAAGCAGGCGGAGCAGGATCTCCGGGGCACCCAAAGGGTAGCCGGGAGATCAAAGCTGGAAGCAGGGCGGCCCTTGGGTTGAGGCCGCGAAGGCCGAAGCGTGCCAGGGGATCTTCACATAAAAAATTGGCTGTCGGCGACAGCGGACAGACGATCTTATGCTCCCCTGGCACGCGCAGGCCTCTGCGAGCCCCAACCCACGGACCAGTTCGGGTTCTAGCTTTGGCGTCATGAAGGTGCAGCCAATAACGCGAAATAATGACACGTTGTTTTATTTAGTAAAAAAAAACACGATTGAATAAATATATTTACGTCCAGCCGCCAACTTGTGACGCTAAGTTCAGCACTACCGCGCCCCGCGACTTCTGCCGGCACGCCTAGGGACATACGCATACAACACGCGCCCAGAAATTTTTCCGTAGTGCCTAAGCAGAGTTATATATTCAAGGAGCAAAAGTCCCCACACTTCCTCTCTCGCACCTGCTCTTAACCGGGCATGCGCGCAAACGTCCGGCGTCTGCGCAAGTGCCACGCCCCGCTGTACCTACTAGCAATTGTAAATACGCCTCCGGGAGGCGGAATGATTGATCGTATATTTGCGCCAACGCGTTCGTTTTCTAACTTGAGACAACATACGCGACCTACTAGCAGTAATGAGTGCACGTTCTAGACCGCGTTATCGATATCTCCCGAAACGCAAATGACTCAGGCCTACTTCGCTGGTTGAGAAATGGCCGAACATTACCGATAGCTTTGCGCGCGCCAGAGGTATCTGCTTGCGCAACGCAAGCGCCGGCGCCGCAGTCTGTTGTTCACTTCGCTGCTTACCCGCACCGCGTGAGGAAACTTCGAGGCGCCGCCTTGCGTACATTTCTTTTTATAAATTACAAAGGTGCCGTTCTCATAATTTCTGCATGAATCTTGATCACAATACAAACGCAGCATGAAAAGTGGACAACGTTGCAGATAATTTGCTAAGTTCAACCAATATTATGTCATATAAATGCGTTCTTTTAAAAAAATGACGGTTCAAAACACAAATGCCAACACCACCCGAGAGCGATGGAAATACTATGAGTATGCGTTATGAACAAACGATTTTCATGGCGCCGGCCAGAAGACGGGGAAAATGGGACCATAGGCATCCCTCTCGGCCGCCATTGCATAGTCCAGCGCATCGTCACGCAACGTCAAATTGACGTTTACGAAACGGCCCTTCCTGTCACGCTGCCCACGGCATATTCCTTCAGTCAACCAGCAAGCCGACATGGCGCCTATCTTGGATTCGTACCACATATTCGCGAAATTACAGATGCATTGCACTGGCTTCTGAACGCTGCTGCTCATTTTTTTTTTTTTTTTTTTTGAAGCGCTGACGTCTCAATATATTTGCCAAGGGCCAAAAAATGTAGTAGTCGATAAAATTTGCAGTCCCACGTCACGTTTCGTCATCTTGATGAAAACACAAAATTGCATTTTGCAAAACTTCCGTTTCCCCGTACAAATTTCAAGACCCGTGAGCTCTCTGCAGCCAATCAGAAAGTCAACATGGCGGATAATGGCGGCCGTGCAGCCACCATGCGTGTCGAGAATAGAGTCTCTATTTGGATCGACCTTGTAGTCGCCGCACGTCCGGGTTGCCAGTTGGCGAAGCAGACTTCGTCCAGAACCGGCTTCCGGCGCTCTGATGCAGACAGCGGTTGCAACAGCTTGACAGCAGAGCGCTGACTTGGATGAACAAGCCAAGAACAGACTCGCCAGGAGATAGCGCCCTGTAACATCAACCAGTGGGAGCGTGCCATGGCCGATTCGATGTCGTGCCCCGGTATAGTATGTGATTGCGCTGCACACGGTCCCAGGCGCAGTTATAATGCCGCGCATAGGCTCAGTATCAGTTCCCTCACCAGCCGGTACCGTCTATAAGGTTACGGTCGACGATGCCGTCGAGCGCCAACCGACAATGAAACGCACACTCCTTTCTCTTGAGAACCTTGTCGAGGGCACAGAGAGTTATTAGGTAGCCCTGAAAGAGAAATGCAGACAGAAGCCGTGGCTCTCGACACTCCCAAAATTATGACAGAAAACTTCGCTACGTAACATCCGCACGTGCAAGTTTCATTGCCTATTACACTTTGACGTGGTATTTGCGCTCGTCGCTTCTTCTTGGTTTCTCCTTAGACGATAAAACACGATGATGCCTCGCATCAAGTCAAACGTTTCTTGTGCAGGTTCAAAGGGCCCTATTCCGACAGGAGCGAAAGGCACAAAAGGGCGTATGCTTCAGTTTTGCAGACCGGTAATAAATCATAAGTTGCCGAAGTCAGGGCCTGGTGCCTTTAACTGCGCTGTCTCATAACCCAAGTGGCACCTCATAGAAGTCAAGGCTGATCAGTCATCATCACCAAAATGATCAGCGTCAACGTTGCCATAAGTTTACCAGCCTCATAGAACACACGTTCAACTGCACGTCATAATATTGCCCAGCACCGTACACGTAGCCCATAATGGTTCAACATTCTAGCTGGTTTCGGGTCAAATCGGTGCAAGTTGTCGATATTGAGACATTGATGCACTTTATTCGGAGCAGCCGTTGCACTTATAGTACATGTACAAGGTGGAGGTCGTGGTATTCAAGGGGTGCGACAGACACCGTTCTGTAAGCATGCAAATGCGGCCTCACAGTCCGAGGTAAATTGTGGCTCCAAAAAATACAACGTTAAAATTCCGGACAAATTTTGGACGTTGTAAAATGTCATCAGCCTATATTTACTTTCGCTACAGGACAAAGGCCTCGCCCAGAGATCTCTAATTACCCCTGACCTACGCTAGCTGTTTCCAAGTTGTTCCTGGAACTTTCCCTATTTCATCATCCCACCTTATTTCCTGCCGTCCGCCACAGCGCTTCCTTCCATCTAGTACCCAAACAGTATTTCTAATATACCTCTGATTATGTACCTTGCAAATAACGTGGCCTGCCCAGCTGCAATTTTTTTTTCTTAATTTCAACTACCACTACTCCCGTTTGCTCGCTGATCCACACCGCTCTCTTCCCCTCTCATAGTGTTAGGCCTAGCATTTTTCGTTCCATCCTTTGTTTGAGCGGTTCTTAAGAGGAAGCTCTAGATTCGGTGCTCCTATATAAAAACATGTATATGAGAATTCGTTTTTCTAGCCTACTACTGCACCATACTTGACGAGGTTGGTCGCATTTAAAAGGAAAACTTAAAATCTAGATACTGTTCGGTTCGAATTTTTGATTTAGGTCTTCAATTTTTTACTAAAAATTGGAAAAAATCGCAAATTTTCAGAAAATAAAACTATCAAGTTTACAACTCCGTAACTCGGCAATTAAGAATGATACCACAATTCTGTGAATTTCATCTGATAGTATATCTAAAGCGGACAAAATTAATATGGTACACACGAATCTAAAAAAAAATTAGTAACGTGTAAATACAGCTTTTGCAGAACCCTTGTACACAATGTAATTATTTCACGTAATATATAACTTGACATATCGAATTTGTGCGCTTTGAATGATCTAATGGATGCCGTATACAGAACCGCGATATCTGTTCTTGATGGAGAGCTATTCATTTGTAAACTTCGTGCTTCTATTTCTTTTTTGAACTTTTGAATTTTTGAAAATTCTTTCTGCAAAATGCAGACCATAAATCGAAATGCCGCTTCCCACAGTCACTAGAATTTACCTTTCTCTCTCAAATGGAAGGAGTTTCATTAAAATCGGTCCATGGGTTATCTCAGAAGCGCGTTCTTGCATTTTGCATGTATTTGAATAGGCCGCATTAGATTTGGGCCCGAGCTAGAGCTTCCCCTTAAGTCATTCTCAAGCTTCATTGCTGACCTCCATTTCTGCACCATATGATAGCACTTGAAGAGTGAAATGATTGTACCCATTTTCATTCGACGACAGTGGTGAGTTTTCTGACATGATTTGGTGATGCCGGCCGTATGTGCTCCGACCCATTTTCTTTCTTGCGTTAATTTTCTTCTCATCATCAGGGTTCCGTGTGAGTATTTGACCTCGATAAGCTTACTCCCGCCGAAACTCTGCAGGCTCCTTCCAAGCATGCAGTGAATATCATTGGAGAGATTTTGTCGCCTTCCTTGACCCTTTCTTCATAACTATTCTTGCATGTTTCTCGTGGATAACAAGCGAGGCCGCAGCCAGCACTGTGGTAGAGTAGAAGTGAGTCTGAGGAGTTGGCAATACGTGCGCTGTGGCTGAACGTAAATTTAGCGGTTCCACAAAAATTGAATAATTTTTTATTTGTCAGCCGAATGGGCTGCTAGCACCACGACCTTGATGTGAAATTTAGTCCTTCCGTAGCTTCGTCCAAACGTGCTGAATTAAGTGATCGAACTGCGCTCAGCCGGAAGCGCGCACAAGACCGCATAATTCGAGCGACGCAAATGCTGATCTTGCTTATACGACGCGTTTTTGTGATCACGGTCACCGTCGTGCACGCCTCACATCGTTCACTTCACGATACCAGGACACTGTGGGCGTCTGTTTTACGCCATCATGTTTACTTTACTGTGCAACAGGCGCGGAGCACCGTAAGACCGTCGCCGGCTGGAAGAAAATTCTCGCGATGAATTCACAAACGCCTATGAAGGGTTGCTTAAGTAAGAGGAGGAAACTATAGAAATAACATCGCATGACTGACTCATATTAGTCTATAGTGTTTAAAATAAGCATTTCCAGCCAGTCATGAGACGGCGATAGCGGTCGTCTGCTGGCGCTTTTCTTTGTCATCTGATCTTCCCATGGCCTGTTTCCGGTTACTGACGGTGCGCATGGAGAACAAGAACGTAGTGGCGTCTTCATGAGTGTTATGCGGTGCGTTATTTTACCAAAAGCGAAGTCTGTCAAGTGTTACGCTTTACTGTGGTTATATATAGATAAATGTACGTGTGTGTGTATGTTCCTCGAGCCTCAGGACTCGACGTAACCGAGCCTCATTAAATTATACGACTTATCTGTGCATTCTTAAATACCGTGCGCATATTGAGTACATCGCTAAATAAATAGCAATTTAGAATAGGGGAATACTATAGGTCGCTGAGAAGGGGAGTTGGGGGGAGCACACATAGGGGCCACGATATGAGATGGTACGCTATAGGGTGAAGTTCTTCTTCCGCCGAACGCATGTTAACAATTTGGTGCAATGAAAGGTTGGCGTCATGTAACATTCTACACAGGATCCCAACTATTATGTACAGAGATTTAAAAATACGCAAATGCCACGTAGCTGGACAGAACCAAGGTAGCGTTGTTTGCTGTCGCTTGGAGATACCCAAATTATTTTTTGCATTCCGCCTAATTACATAATTACTCTTAGTTAATTAATTAGCTTCTCAAATATGTTAAATGGATGAAAAGTGTCAATGTCAAAATCGTAGAGCAACATGAAAAACTCCCGATACTAGAGCTTTCTGTTGCTCGAGACGTGTTACACAAATGTGTTTTTCCGAGCATGAAAGAAGCCCACGAATGCACGCAAAGTTCCTCGAGCGGCCAGTCACGCCGCAATCTTGCGTGTATTCACGGGCTTCTTTCACGCTTTTCTTCCCTAAACGATCGGCTAGAAAAAGAAAAGGATCAACAAAAAGCGCAATGCCCTTACAGGCTGCGGACAGCTCCCTAACAAGCATGATTCTTCTAGAACCATGCCCAATATATATATATATATATATATATATATATATATATATATATATATATATATATATATATATATATGAATGAAGAGTAAAGTACAAAAGGGCGCCGGTTTTTGTTGGGGTTGGTTCCCTATGAGCCACACTTATTGGGATCTTCTCGTGCCCGCGGGGCATGCATTGCAACAACTTTTTTTTTCTTTTGTAATACTATAGGAGATATCTCAAGAGAGCATCGGCTATGTTTCGATTGGAAGCCTCTCGGAGTGAGTCCGATCTAAGCAAGTTTCTTCAGAGGGCACTTATAATGCATTTTTCAGCGCGTATACGTGAGTTCTTTTTTTGTCGCGCTTTTTCTTTACTTGCTTTACGTTCAGGGTGTATTTGGGCACCGGCAAAAGAGAAGGAACATCATGTCCGAGTATTGTACTCAGCTAACGGGTAAAAAAACATGCTGCGCTCTTCAACTGAAGCATTGCCACCTTGTTTTCAATACCGCTTCGAAGCTCCGAAAAGTTAGAAAGAAAAACATTTGAAACCCAGCATATACTTTGTGACGGTTGAGAAACTGCCTAATAAAGGAAAAACAGTGCAATGATTTTACAAAAAGAGAAAGAGAAATATCCTTCAAGTTTTCTCTCTTTCTTAAGAAAATGATGTTGAAGTAAATGTATTATCATTGTTTTAATTTTTTTGAAGTGCTAAACGCTATATAATTTCGCACTGTATGGCGTTTAAAGCTCCCTTGACGTATGGATACTGTTTGGCAGTGTTACACAACTTGGGTACTTATTGTCCGGAGAATGCTTGCAGCGAGCCACACTGACCGTTTCTATTTCTTGATTACGTAGCCAGTCTGCGAAAGCTGCCTCGTTAGTATGGCCTACCAATACTGCCCGACACCTCAGTCGGTACATTGATCACATATATATATATATATTCATGTTGATCACTGTTCCGAGCCACAACCATTGTTTTCGTTTATATTCACTGTGCACGCGAGGCTGCTGCGAGGTTATGAGCTCGCTCGCTTTTGTAGCTCCAGAGAAGCTGAGGCTCAACATAATTTCTTTAGTGCGTGTTAAAGGTTGTTCCTTAGCTATTAGAAGCTGAGATCTTACTCTTAAATATCGCTAAATTAAAGAATCTCGCCACGTGGCCTCACAGATGCGGTTCATAGAAGCACAATAAGAAGTTCATTGATTTTACACCACCATGGAAAAAAATTTCAATCAATGTCAATTCCTACAACTTCAATAAACCTCAGATCCCAGGAATATAGTTTGGGCATAAAATTCAGGGAAACACACTGTCCCATTTCTCTTATTTCTGTTTTAATTTTTTATCTCTCCACAAACAAGGTTCGTAGGACTATGGACTTGGGGGATTATGGCTTTATTAAAGACGAACTTTACTTCAACATATACGAATTGCAGTTTTACGCGGTAGATAAATTCCGGTGATGATACGAAACTAAGGACGGAGATAACATGCCAATAATTATATTGTTGTTCATATTCATTGCACGTGTATGCACTGGCATGTCTGCCTTGTACGTGCTTGCACTGCCAATTTCCGCATTGGTAGGTGTGTGCGCTGGGGTTACCTATCGAAGCTACCTACCGTTACCTACTCACGGCACAAAAGAACACTGTGACACCACTCAACATAAAAGCTAACAGAAAAGTACAAAGGGAGCTTTGCCGCATTTTTATCGACATGCCTTCCTGTACGAGCAGAGCTCACTCTTAATCAAGTAATGCGAATTATGGGTTGGTACAAACTAAAAAAAAGGGCTAGTGCCTACAAGAGGTACCTACATCTCCTTAGAAAACCTAAAGAAAGAAAGGAGTGATGCACATGGGACGCAGTTGATACGTTCTGCGTGTTCCATTGATTCAGACTGTCTGACAAAACGCGCCATTACACTATAGCGGGCGAACTGACAAGGAACTGCTAAATAGGGTGGAGCGCGTTTTCCAACCGCTGCATTGGCAGCGAACACTGTGGACCTAAGCCGCCAGCTCCAACCATCCGTGTAACGATACGGACCTGCCATGCTAGTCTCAGTAGTGCATTGTTTGTCAAACATCAGGATTGGCAAAAATTTGCTCTCACGCACAATTCTTACGTAAAAGCTTTTAATGAATGACAACTTTGGGGCCGAATTCGCGAAGCTTTTTGTCCGTCAAAGCTGTTTGACATTGATCGGCCGCCTTTTTTAATATGTTCAGCTTCACGATTGGATTCCATCTGCTCCGACGAATATTTCTGTGTAAGGTTTTGCGAATACGAGACATTATTCCCGTATTCCTTCACAGTTGCATTAAGTGTTTGTCTCACTCTTTTAAGACGCTTTCCTTCTAGTTAATTTTTTTCGTAAGGAGCGGCTGTCAACCATTTCCAATTTCGTGCATATAATTAGAGGGGGCGGCCGGCCAATGGAAAGCAGTGATTACGTACAAAAACGCTTTCTGGATGCCTGTAAATGCGCGAGCACACAAAAATAAGAGTAAAGTGGTGCTGGGTGTGGTATACATGTTTTTATGTTAACTTTGTTAGATTGTAAATAAACAATTATTCGGTATTCAGGAAAATTTCTCCCCACCATGTTTTATTACAGAATATCCAGTTTACATTAAACAATGGCGGTATTTGTAATAGGCAGGGAAACCAACCAATTCTGCTGAGAAGAATCCGCGATATACACTACTACGGTGGGATTTTACGGTCTCATTGTCAGTACCGACATTTCCTCTAGGTCAGTAATACTGAAATATTTGCATTACATGTTCCCTCCCAGGAGGATTCAGTTGTATATAGGATGGATAAACACCGGTGGTCTGTAATGTTTAATAAATGTCAAGAACCGAAACTAGGTTCTTCAGCGTCACTGTCGTAACGGTCTGACAGTGAAAACTGGGCACTGACGAGCTTTTTTTAGCGTCAGCATCGCCGTTCGACGGACGTATACATTTGGAAGCACTTGGTCGTTTCGTAACCAAAGCACACGGTATATATAATAAACTGCTCCCCTGTTAAGATTAGCCAGCAAGCCGATTTTACGAAGGGCAAATTTATCAATACTCGTTTTCTCTAAAACGGAATCGAAAGCACGAAATCAGCTTTTAATAGAACGACAAACGCGAATCGAATTTCAGCTGGGCTTAAATGTTTCCCAATGGCGCTCGCCACTCTTATTACTATGGCAATTATATGGACCTTCCAGGCGCATTGCCATCGCCGTTATGTTACGCATAATGTAGAAGCTTATTTCATGTGCCATACAGAACTTGAGTGAGAGAAAAGGCTGCTTTTAAGCAGATTGACGAAGGTCTCCGCCCCAAGGGTGATAACATTGTCACCGTATGCTGCATGTGCAAGGGAAAGCGCGCGAGGGTGCTCAATATTGAGCGCGCAAGGTTGGAAAGCGGGGAGAAAACGCGCCGTCTTCCGTCACGTGCAAAGCACCGGGGGGGCGGGGGGGGGATGATGATGATGATGATGATGAATGTGGTGTTTTGAATTTGGCGCCAGGGCCAAATGTGGCCAAAGAGCACCAGGCCGGTGTTAGTGCGTTCACAGTGGAGCTATCAATGACGAAGGGTAGATGTTACGTGACTGTAAAGGGGCCTAAAAGACAGTCGCAGGGGTGGAAGTGGTGCGCCATTTGCGCCATCCTGCTCCAAACTGCTTTCCCTGCGCCATCCTGCTCTAAAACACAATTTTGCGCCATAACTCCGCCGCGCCGGCCACTTCGATGTTTTACCGTCAAATTTAGCGAAGCCTATGGGTTATTATAGGTTATTATAGGCTATAGGTTGTATGCATTTTACAGCGACTGAGTCGCTGTAAAATGCATACAACCTATATGAGGTAAAATAACGTCAAAGGTTAATGAGCTGTGCAATGGGCGCGAAAGATACATTGTGAAAGAACCAAGATATAGTGAAATATCTCATAGATAAACATTTGCAAGAAGCACTACGGCCTTAACAGAGCCCTTGAGATTCAAGGGCCTGGAGGTATGTGCTATACAAAACTACCATCACAGCCGCATCCTCTATAAAGAGGATGTGCTATGAATTTATGGGACTAAAAACTTGCAAGTCGACATCGTTCGAAAAACCTAGAATTGCTTTGCTGTCAAAGGAAGGTTCTGCACGGAGAAACATTGCAGGATGGAGAGGGGTGTGATGGCGATATACAAGAGGAAAATGTTTCTTTCTCTCAGCTGCGGCTTCCCGACACTCCAGGAGGACGTGGAGGACGTTGAGCCTCTCACCACACCTATACCACAGGTTGGAGGCTCAATTCCAGTCAGTAAAAGATTATGGGTGGCATAGGTGTGTCCTAACCCGCCGTGGTTGCTTAGTGGCTATGGTATTGGGCTGCTAAGCACGAGGTCGCGGGATCGAATGCCGGACACGGCGGCCGCATTTCGACGGGGGCGAAATGCGAAAACACCCGTGTTCTTAGATTTAGGTGGATGTTAAAGAACCCCAGGTGGTCTAAATTTCCGGAGTTCCTCAATACGGCGTGCCTCATAGTGAGAAAGTGGTTTTGGCATATAAAAATTCATATTTTTTTTTTGTCTTATTCTGAGTCGACAGAATGAGACATAAGTTCTTCGTGTTTTCGTTTTCGGGGGCCAGAAACCTAACTGTGGCTTAATCAAGTGAAACTTATTCTTTGTTTCCACGTCCCACAAGCGTTGCCAGTGGCTTCGCAGTTTCTTTCGTAAGAAACGCTTCAGATCTGTGACAGGGACAGCAGCCGCAGGAATAATAGCTTGCGATGTGAATGATGTGACCGTTTGGTCAGCTTGTACATTACCCTCGATGCCTCTATGACCAGGTACCCAGCATATAATGATAATGATAATGATAATATAATGATAATGATATTATAATGTAAGCACACCGCCTTGTGCTTACAGAGTGACATCGGGGCTTTTACGACGCTTAGGAAGTGTGTAAATAAGACTGTTTTTCGAAGTGTTGAATTCATTATATGCTTCACTGCCGTCAATCCGAGAAAAATTGGCCGATGGCTGCGTAATAAACCACTGCATGTCACTTGGAAGCGTTTGTGTAAAACTCAGTGCAAGAGGACTTATACTGGAATTCTAGAAAATTCATTTTAATATGTGCCTCTGGCGCATGTTTCGTGACATCTACAAACGACATATCACAGTCTATGAGCTGCCACTGCCATGGCGTTAGCAGTTTCGCTTGAGTCATAGGACATTGTTCAAGCACTGGAACACCCATTTCCTCACTAAGGTTCCTCACACGCAAAGAGAACGGCCTTCTAGCGGTAGGTTGTTTATTGAAGAGTGTGGCAGCGGTCATGTCGTTTATGCATGAATAAGAGGGATGTTCGCGGTTTGAAGTTATTTTAAGGAAATATGTAAAACTGCTATATGATCTCCGAAGATGTGGTGATCATACATTTGCTTCTGCATAAAGGCTTTGTACGGGGCTTGTCCTGAAGGCTCTGGTCGTGAGGCGGATTCCTAAATGATGTACTGGATCCAACATCTTTAAAGTACTTGATGTAGCGGACTGATATACTAACGCGCCGTAGTCAAGACGTGAGCCAACAAGACACCTATATAAGTTCTAAAGAAATTTCCTGTCACTGCCCCATGTTGTGCTTGATAGAAGTTTCAATAAGTTCATTGTTTTGAGGCACTTAGCCTTCAAGTATTTAATATCCAGGATGAATGTGAGTTTCGAGCCAATATGATGCCGAGAAACTTGTGCTCAGCACTTACAGGTAATCTGATACCAGAGATCTCAATAGCAGGACATGGTACTACCTCTCTTATTCGTGAAAAGAATGCATGTACTTTTCTGTTGGCTATACCTGAAACCGTTTTCTTCAGCCCATTTTGCCGCTTTATTTAAGGCATGCTGCACATGTCGTTCGCAGATAGCAAACTTGCATGATTTAAATCCAATCTGCACATCATCTACATATACAGGGTATAACATTGTTCGTGGGATAGCCACGCTCAAAGAATACATTTTCACAATAAAGAGTGTGCAGCTTAGCACACCGCCTTGTGGAACACCAGTTTCCTGGGTGAAAGACCTTTACAAGGCACGACCCACCCTTACAAGAAATGTGCTGTTAGAAAGGTAACTTTCGATGATACTGTACATACTGCCGCGGATACCTATAGCGGAAAGGTCTCAGATAATACCGAAGCGCCATGTGGTGTCATATGCTTTCTTCAAATCAAGAAATACAAAGAGAAAAAACTGTTTTTGTATGAAGACATCCCTTATATTTGCCTCAATGCGGACAACGTGGTCTGCGGTCGACCTGCCTTCTCTGAAACCACACTAGTAAGGATCTAGTAGTCCGTTGCTCTCAAGGAGATAGACTAGGCGCCGGTTTATCATATTTTCAAAGAGCTTGCAGAGACAGCTTGTCAAAGTGATAGGTCTGTAAATACTAGGTAAGGACGGGTCCATACCTTGTTTAAGTATGGGTATTATTATAGCTTCTTTCGGAGAAGATGGAATATGCCCAGCGGCCCACATGACATTGACAAGGGGGAGGAGTGTTTTCTGTGTTTCAGAGTGGAGGTACTTGATCATTTCATATAGGATACAGTCACCACATGGTGCTGAGCTGTTGCAACAAGCAAGATAAGTTTTAAGCTCAGCTAAACTGAACGGGCGGTTGTAATTTTCATTTTGGGCACATTTACGATCAAGGGGCTGTCGCTCTGCACGTTATCTGAACCTCAGGAATGATTGTATGTATTGAGATGCACTGGCGATGTATTCAAATTGTTCACCCAAACAGTCTGCCTGGTCTTGCAGGCCATCTCCTTGAGTACTTACTAAGGGCAGGGGGTTCGTTGCCCGGCCTTTTAGTTTCTTCACCCTATTTATTTTTTTATTTATTCAGTATTGATTTAGACACAGTGAAGGTCTTGGATGGCAAGGCTAAAGGCAGTACATTGTCTGCCTGACTAAGGCCCTGTCATCCATACATTGCTCAACAGTGAGGTAGCATATCGTAACATATAGATATGAAACACACATATCAATAGCGTGGATTAGACATACATAGCATACATTACAAACATACGTGCATTAAATACAACAATCACTGTACAACTTTCTAAGTAGAAACAGATTAGGATCAACAGAGTAATATGAACGCGAAAAAAGCTTTATATATATACAAGCACAATATGAAACGCACTTAAAATAATTGTACATAAAACACACAAGAAACCAATTAGCACAATGTCAATCAGAAAGGGAAAGCAAATATTTTTTCATGGCACTTTTAAAGCAGTTTAATGATCTGAAGTTTTGCGCGATAGTGATCGTGTTAGGATGTGCATTATGAAGGATGGGACTAAGTATGCTAGTTGTTTTCTACCGTAGTTGGTCCTGCAAAATGTAACTCTAATATGGTCATGCCTGAAATCGTATTGGATGTAACTTGAGAGGTGGTTTTGATAAAAAATGAGAGAATTTTTCTCGAGTTCGCCTCGTATGTATATAGCGAGCTTAAGTTCGTACAGTTCATTAATTTTTAAAAGTGCATGTTTTATGAAAGAAGGTGCCGTGTGATCGCGGGGTCCAAGGTTCTCAACACAGCGAACTGCTTGTTTTTGGAGACATATCAATCGATCCAAGTTTGACTGGAATGTAGTCCCCCATACCAACAGGCAATAACTAAGATGGGACTGAATTAAAGCATAATACAGACGGCGTTTCAACCAATTAGGAACAAGGTATCTAATCTTACACAATATGCCTATTGACCTACAAATGCTAGAATGAATCTTCGTTACATGAGGTGTAAAACTCAGGTTTTCATCAAAAAGCACACCTAAAAATTTAAAAGCTGAAGTCCACTTGATCACACAACTATTGAACTTTACACAAAAAGCACAGTCATCAGGCCTATTTCTAGGCTTAAAAACTACATATTTTGTTTTATTGACGTTTAGCTGCAGGTGGTTCGCTGATAACCAAACTAAAAGTTGATCTGACCAACTATCAGCTGTAATTTTCTACCTGAGAAAAACAAACTTGTGTCGTCAGCATACAAGACAATATCTGGAGCAAGCGCTATGTTTACAATATCGTTTACGTATAGAATAAAGAACAGTGGACCCAAAATTGACCCTTGAGGGACACCGAGTGGAATTTCTTTTTTTGTGTGTGAATAAAACCCATTATAACACGTGTATTACTGTCTGGTAGTGAAGTAATCTTGAATCAGTTTTAGGGCCACTCCGCGAACTCCGAAGTATGACAGTTTATTAATTAGGATGGTGCGTTCAATGGAGTCGAAAGCTTTTCTAATATCCAGGAAAAGACCAACCGTATATAGTTTGTTTTCGATGTTACTGAGGAGTTTTTCTTTGATCTTAACAAGTGCCATAGAACCCGCCGTGGTTGCTCAGCGGCTATGGTGTTGGGCTGCTGAGCACGAGGTCGCGGGGTCGAATCCCAGCCACGGCGGCCGCATTTCGATGGGGGCGAAATGCGAAAACACCCGTGTGCTGAGATTTAGGTGCACGTTAAAGAACCCCAGGTGGTCGAAATTTTCGGAGTCCTCCACTACGGCGTGCCTCATAATCAGAAAGTGTTTTGGCACGTAAAACCCCATAATTTAATTTAACAAGTGCCATTTCAGTAGATCTGTGTTCACGGAAGCCAAACTGTTGGTCCACACACACCTTTGCCTCGTCATTGTAAGTATTTATCCCAGATATGTACCGCTCCCAGCTCTCTCGCTCTGTGCACGTCGACGTGTTCTCCAGCCTTATGATTTGACCTGTTCGAAATTAATAAGGTTTTCAGCTGTTGGAGAATTGCCAAGCAATCCACAAGCTTTTTTTTATTTTTGCATGCTTTTCGACATTCGTCATTGCACCATGGGATGCGACGATTCTTTGCCAGTCCGTTAGTTTGTTTAATACATCTTGTTGCAACGTCAATAATAAAACCAGTTAGGTATGCCACAGCATCGTCTACATTAAAATCAGAAATGTTGTCCCCGCCAAAACATCTGAGTTCTCGAAACAGTTCCCAGTTTGCTGATTCGAGGTTCCATCGAGGGAAATGCGGCGAGTATGCATCTGGTTTTGTTAGCTTTAATGTAATTTGGAAGTTGTCGCTCCCATATGGGGGTTCTTGAGAACAGACCACTTCAGGTACGGAAATAGTGAACTCGAAACTATGCTCAAGTCTATGGATGAGTATGTGTTATGTGCAACATTCTAGTACGTTGGTTATTTTGTTCAATAAACATGCACCTGAAGAAAACAGAAAATTTTCTATCAGGCACCCTCGCGCATTGGAACGCGAGTCGCCCCACAGGGGGCTATGTGCTTTAACTCTGCTTTAGGAAGTTGACAGGAAGAGGAGATGTACGTACATCGCACAACCTGTGATTAGCTTACCAAATAGCACAGCTCGTACTGCAACTGCCTCGAGGGGAGTTCGGAGTTTTATTTGCTGACATGCAACGCCCTTATCGACTATTACGGCTACACCACCCGAGGAGGTGAGTGCATCATCACGGTCTTTGCGGAAAGTGGCATATTGCCTTAGAAAGTTGGTGTGTGTTAATTTTAGGTGTGTTTCTTGGACACAAAGCACCTTTGAAGTGAATTTCGGAAGGAGTTCTTGAACATCGTCAAGATTGTGAAGAAGTTGTCCTCTCACGTTCCATTGTAATATATGGGTATCCATAATGAGAACAAGCTTAGTGCTGTGTGTCTAACAAGAAAAGTTAGGTTACAGGGCCCTTTGCCGGTCCCGTAATACGATGTTTCTCTTTTTTGGAATGGTCAAGAGATTCTCGCTGCTTCTTAGGCGCTAGTGACGCCGTTTGACTAGGTGTCCTGTCCATTGCTTCCTGCGAAGCGATTTGTTTGTCGAGAAGGCCTCTTCTTAAGGGATGAGGTCTTTGAGGCCACCAGCCCGGAGGTCGATGGCCCGTTCTTCTCGGACGAGGGAGCAGCGTCAGCCACAACCACCGAGGGGGTAGGAGACGTGACTGCCGGCTCACTATGTGTGGGCCGGACAGCCGCCGGAGGCCGTTGTGGCGCTGCCCACTCACGCGCCACTTCGGCAAAGCTATTCTTTGGTAAGAAGGATACGCGCCTGCGTGCCTCCTTAAACGACATATTCTCTTTGATTTTGATTGCCACTATTCCTTTTTCTTTTTTCCAAGATGGGCAGAACTACGAGTACGCGGGGTGCTCCCCTTCACAATTCCCAGAGTGTGGAGTGTTCTCGAATGACTCGGACGGATGTTCATGGTCGCTAAATCTGGCACAGGTTAGTCGGCCCTGGCAGTTCTGGGAACTGTGGCCGAACCTTTGACATTAAAGGCATCGGAGGGGATTTGGGATATACGGCCTGACCCTGATATTCACATAACCTGCCTCGATTGTTTCGGGCAGAACACTTGAACAGAACGAGAGCATAAGATGCTTACTTTTTATTTCTTTACCATCGCGCCTCATTTTGATTCATTTTCACTGATCACATTCTGGTCACTCTAGCCTTCAAGTAATTCAGCCTCTGTTAGATCAATCAGGTCACTATCAGATACGACACCATGGCTGGTGTTCATAGTGCGATGTGGTGTCACATTCACTGGCACGTCCCCAAAAGACACAAGATTTGGCAGCCTTTCATACTGCTTGTTATCTCGGAGTTCTAAAAGGAGATCTCCAGTTGCAAGTTTGGAAACTTTAAAGCCTTGGCCAAGAACATCGGTTATTGATTCCGACACTAGAAAAGGAGAGACCATTCTCGCTGAGTTTGCTGTTTTCTCTCAGTGAATGACATGAAATTTGGGAAAGTTTTCACTATGAGGGCCATAGAACCTAAATACTTCTTCGGTGCGCCCTCGTTTATGAGGGCGATTAGGAAGTAGTGGAAAAGAACATGCCATAGATATATGCGGAAATTCGGCAGCACCACTAGCCACCCACCATGGAGCCCAACAAGGAGACGCTGCAGGACCGTGAAAAGAGACACGTCCTGCACGCGCCAGCTGTACGACACTACTATAACCAAATCTGTTATAACCAAGGTTGGCTATCCCACACAAGGTTAACCTTTGCTGCCTGGAAAAGCTGGAAGTAAAAGGAAGTCAAGAGAGGACAGGAAAGACCGAAAGCAAGATAAATACGAACATTAGAGAGGAGGATAGGAAAAGGGAACTACCGATTTCCCCTGGGTGGGCCAGTCCGGGGGTGCCGTCTACGTGAAGCCGAGGCCAAAGAGGTGTGTTGCCGCTGCCGAGGGGCCGTAAAGGTCCAAACACCCGGCATTGGCTCAACACCCAGGATCCCCTTTTCCCGGACACGGCTAAGCCACCCACGGTTAGACGCCAGAGGGTCCAACACTAGTGTGCTCGGGTACGTGGTGTCGCAACACACCAAACGCCTGCTGACGCAGACGTCCCTGCGAGGCAGGGGGAGGGGTGGGAGCGGGAATGGGGCGTTGTACTCCGGCGGCTGATGCGTACGGTGCAGGCCCTACCTTGAAAGCGTTCTGCGATGAGTACTACTAGATACGCTGGAGGCTCATAGCTTCGCGTATGCAGTGTTCTCGCCGCTTAGTTAGAGTTCAAGCGAGGCAGCACGAAGGTCAATTCGCTGGGTGCTGCTGCCGTTCTTCCTCACGCCAGTATTTTTGCAGCTAGGGTCCGCGCTCATCGAGTGAGATGTGATTGTTTGCCTGTGTGCACGTGACACTATGCTTCTTAACTTAGTTTGTAAGGCAATGTTTACTAATTTATACGGCCGATAAAGCTAGTTATTATTCTTACTTCGTATAGCTGTCTACTAATTGGCTGTCGCAATAAATGCTTCTCCTTTCGGGCGAAACTGCGACTTTTTTTTTTTTATCAGACCCTCCTCCAACTCCTCTTCTCTGTTTTTATTGCCTTTTTCGCATGACTAGAACTTGGCCAATTCTTGAGGAACGTTCCGTGAAGACCAAGGCTGAAGAGTTACTCGTCAAGAACAATATCGAGAACTTGGCTAGAAATGCTACGTCATTTATCCATCCTTAAATATCAGTGCTCATGTACAATATCTGCGATCTCTTTTAAGCAAAATTGGCGTCCTCTGACGATCCGAGGATGAAAGGTAGGCTGCGTCAGAGGTGCTGTCACCACTATGCTTTCATCAATCCCATTTTTTGTTCGCCGAGCGGCAGACTTGATGCCAATTGAAACTGAGAAAAAGTGTGTAAGATGTCCGTATTTAGGAACGTTGTTGTGTACTTTCCTTGTGCGAATATGTAGCTTGAATTCCAGTAAAGCGAAACGGCATAGGACGCTTAAACCAAGATATGCCAGCCATCTCATTCCTTCAAGGAGGTCAGGTACGTTATAGCATGTGGTGGTTGTAGTCCGTAGCATAGGGTGGTGGGAAGCGCGACTTCATCGTCAAAGAAAAAAAAGAAAACAGCTGCATGAAATATGGTATAAAGCTTCTTCACAACCTAGGCTGTTGTCATTACTGTCCACCATAGCGATCAAGGAGAAGTAATTGTTGGTAAGCACAACGTCCCGCTAAAAGCACAAGCAGGTCGCCTGCTTCGCACCAAGCAGGCCAGATAACAGCTGCAGTTCCATAGAATAGTCAAGTAAATGCAAAATACAGTTAGTAAGATCCTGCGACTGGCATTACCGGAAATTCATCTCACCAGAGAGCGTGTTTAGGCGGCGCGCCACATCCTTTTAGCGAATTACCCAGTGGAGCTCAAAATTTATGCAGTATCATATGCACTATCATTGCTGAACAGGCCAGAGTGACCCATTACTTCTGCCAAAATATCCCATCGTGCCCGCTTCCGACCTTACGGAAGTGTATTTTACTCAACTTCAACACTGTCTAATTGTGGAGCCCGCGGTGCATACCTGACAAAAGAATTTGCACGACAGCCGGCGACTGGCAGAATACTGCCCACGATAAGCTCAATTTTGACTTGTAGACCGAATAACGTCATGGAGCGCTGCGAGCTCCGAAACCGCTGACATCTTCACAGGAGGGATCTGTGCTACGTAACAAAGAAAAACCTCAAAAACTTGCAATAACCTCAACGGATAATGTCAACTCATATATAAAGCACACTTACAATGGAATGGCGCATTATATTCAATGTATTCCTTGATTTACTTGATTTTGATTGATTTATCGATTCAGTATTTGCCATTCGGCCCGTGTTCCTACTCTTCATAATCCTCCAGAACCGGTATGTGCCTCTCTTACACAAGTACAGTATCCTTAAATGTAGCTATATGTGTGTCGTACTTCTTTGTGCATACATGTTCCTTCTTCCCTCACCAAGCGACGTACCTCGCTTTCGTCCTTTTGACATCACGGCGTTGACGGCTCACACTATGCATCCTCTTGATTTGGTGTTTTCATTGCGGCATGGTTTGTGAGCGACGTAGTGCTTAACCATAATGATTGCACAATATTAAACGCACCGCTGTTAGTTGCGCAGGATTTAATAAACCACTAAACCTTCGCTTCACGTAGACTCCAACATGTGTGCTAGACCTGCATAATTTGTTATCTCAAGCGTACCTTTTCCTACTTTCCGCTTTCTGTTAGAAACTAAAAGTAGCAGTGGCCATGACTTCTTCCCTGGCAAAGCACGCATGCTTAAATTTCTGAAAAAAAAAAAGCAGTTTCGCCCATAGTGCGAAGTAGTGACGCATTATATGACGCAATATCACACACAGTAGGACTTGCGTTGTTTCGTCTTAACGGTTCGCCTAAACATTCAATGGCATGCGCAAGCAATTTGCTTTCGAGGAGAAGAACAATATCTTCAATGTCAGCTCTTGTCCATGCAGTCATCCTTTATAAAGTGTGGCGCTTCGGTTTCGCCGGCGAGAGCATTGACCTCACCGCGCACGTGACCACTTCGGCACCTGTGATTGGCTCGCTCGGTTTTGCGGAAACGCGGCGCCGCGAAAGAAATGGGTTCGGGACCCATCCTCGCGCGGCAGAGAATTCTTGCCGCGCGCCTTTCGCGGCGCACGTGTTCAAGCGCGCCGCCTTCTGGTACGGCCTCACTTGCGGAAATAAGCGCGATCAAAGCCGCGCGCTTAATAACGCGCAAGAATTCTAGAGAATAACAGCTTGGGCTTGTTCGTTCTCCATCCTGGTGTTAACAGCGTAAAACATAGACGGGACACGAGACGAGAAGACGACACCACAAGCGTTGCCGAAATAAGCGCGCTGCCTTGCGAGCGCTTATTTCCGCAACTGAGGACGTACCTCAATGCCCTTTCGCATTCCCCCACGTAAGTAGTCCTAATCGTCTCTGCAATTTTTTGTTGCATAGCCTTTGCGGCGCAGCTGGCAACGACTATTGACACGTGTATTTGTTTATCCTTTCTCCTGGGTACCGAATTTCACCCGATAAACAGGTTAAAGTTATCGCTCAGCGCACGATGCGCCTGCAAGATTTGGAAATTACTCGAATGTTATAGTTGTTTCTATCTGTTGTGTATCTTCTCGCTGAACCTTGTGTGATCACATTGTATGCGCGACGCGAGTAGTGTTGCAGTTTCTGGAAAGCATACGAACCCCAGCGATTACGTTCTATCCTAGAACCTTCGACGAGTCATGTATAAAAGCCGACGTGCTTCACCCGCAGATCAGATGTTCGATCGTCCCAGGTTCACCCAATAAAAAGTTAGTGTCGTGATTCGCAGTTTTTATACTGTACTCTTCATCGTTACTACAACGTGACACTATCGTTAGCTGACAGACTATTATGCAAATATTAGTAGAAGCTTTAGTATGGTTCGAAAAAACTTGGCGCAAGGAATCAAAGGGCATTAGCTTAGCTTTGTCCTTGCTTTGGTTTTACAAGGTCTTGCTTCGGCATGGCACAGTGATGGGATACTGTGCGTGCTTATCCACTGTTGCCATTCCGCTTCATATGACTGGAGAGCTCGAATTCGTAGCTTTGGTCTGTTCTGTCGCCGCCATGCTACCTCTTTACCCTTATCACCTGGTGACGGTAACCAGCATCACACAGCTAAGAAAAAAAGTTTCCCTTCACTACCATTCCGGAGTGAACGCATGCCACTACATCAATGTGGAGCCAGAATGAGCCTGACGCTGTAACCTAGCTATCGCGTAATTAAGCTTAGCAGTTTGTACTTAGTGGTGGCGACTGCACGTCTATTTAGAGAAAAAACAACAGGTAATTCAAGCAGCATAGGTTGTGCTCGCTGCAGCAGTCGTTTGCAGCGTGGCTTGCAGTGCTGCACATAATTCTCAACCTAGCTCTTGCAGAGAAGATCTTCGCTGTCCTAATTGGACGTCAAACAACAAAGTGCTATCGACATCGTGCCGCCGTTGTAGTTGTGCGACCGTCATTCTCGTCATGTCACCGTCATAACATCGTAGCCGTGGTGTCGTCATCATGTTGCCAGCACCGTCATCGTTTCGCTGCGTACAGGTGGGGAAGTTCACATGACATTGTACAAATTTTAGAGTTATGCACGTTGGGGCGAGGCGAACAGGAGGAATCACTGACATTTTTTTATATACATTCAAGTGAAAACTCCCTGACCTTGCTTGTTTCTTGCAACGTTTGATTCATCGCCTGAATCGAGTTACTGAGAGGTCAGTAAAGAATTGCACCGAAACGTTAGGCTGACGATCCTCTGCGCACTGCTGTTTTCCTTAATTGCCACTGTTTGCAGCAACGAAGCTTTCTCTGCCTTTACGCTAAAAGAAAACTGTAAGCAAATAAATTTTGAAAGGGTATTTCGTCGTTAGTAAAATGTTGCAGCAAAAAGAAAAAGAATACTGCGCTGTCACCCTAACTTTGTCGGCATGTCATGCGGTAGTTCGAGACGAGTGATTTCCGCTAAACGTTGGAGGGCGCACTTTTCTGCGACGGACTCTTGCGCAACTGACGGAAAGACATTTCCAGCGTGAGGCGAAAAAGGAGCCATTAGTTTCTGGCGAAATCGCCATTTGATTTCATCAGATTAGAAGGAGCGCTGCGTGAGCATTGCCGATAGTCAGAGCTAAATCAAGACTAAAAAGGGCAGTGTTCAGGGGGGAGAGAGAGGGCAAGTGCAGAGGTTGAGTTCTCAGAATATCTAACGGGAGCTCTTCGGCACCTCTCGTCTCATTTCATCGGAACAAGAAAAATAGGGGGAGGCACTAGGAAATATCTCGGGGTCAGTCCTTCGGAAGTGATGAACCGTCTCCATGAGCGATGCAGAAAGCTATTGATCAATTTCGAAGCTTTGGAGCTCGGGCTTTAGTTGACATTTCCAGTCAGCCGACTGTGTGTTTCGGGAGGAAGCAATCGGATACAAAAGTTTTGCCGTGAGTCTACAAAACAAATGTTTTTCCCTAGCTGCCATCTCGCTTAGCTTCTGAAGAAAAATGCGAGGGCCTATAGAAGGATTACTATGTCTGATAGTGCGTCGATATGCTAGACCGTTTCACTGAAGAAAGTCACTTTTTCTTAGCGACAATGCCCTCAGAGGTAATGTCCTCGCGGCGCTGAAAGAAGTATTCCAGGATTAGGCACATGGCTCTGCAAAGATGCTTTGCAATCGTATCATGATACGATATAAGATACTCGGACAGCAAGTATTTGAGATGGATATACAAGAAACTACCGCAAGCATTGTATCCGATACGATACTTTCCATTTGTATGTGAAAATATTTCGATACATTCGCAAATTTCTTTTTATATATATCTATATGATGTAGCAGCAAACGCGTATGCCCAAAAATGGTTGCTTGGAAATTTCTTAACTCCAGCCAACCTTGTTTCATTTGAATGAAATGCCTGTTAGTATCTCAAAATTTTTGTCTTTCTTGCTCAAAGTATATGATTTCGACTCCAAAAGAATTTATTGGGAGTGCTTTAGCTGCTTAAAATTAAATATCTTTATACGCTGCACTTTCGGCGGTTTTTGCTTGTCTATTGTGATATTGATTAAAGTGGCTGCTCTGCTTGCTGACCAGCTAGCGAGCCGTCATCTAATTACAAAAACGTCAATAAGAAGCTTCTACACAATAGCGCAAATACCGCTGTGGAGGTTTACCTTGTCCGTAAACCTATTACCGTTTATGCTTGTAACGGAGTCAAAAAATTGCTTTTTGTGCTTGTGAGCAACAATCACGCGTACAAAATAGCTGCCTTATGCACAAGTCTCTCGGAATTAAACAGCGCCATCCACACTTTGGTTCCCAACAATCAAACTTACATCCACGGGATCCTTCAGATCGCTGATTTGTAAAAGCCACTAGACGCAAGGCAACCCCATTCTTGCATTCTTCAGTCTTCTTAACAGAGCACCACGCAAGATAAACTTCGATAACGACACTACAGCGGCATCAGAACGGTGTCTACGAGCAAGTGCCATGGCACCGACGCAACTAAAGAAGTCGCAGTTTCGCCCGAAGGCGAAGCATCGATTGCAATAGAAAATTAGTACACAGCTACACGAAGTAAGGATAGTAGTTTTATCGGTCATATAAACTTGAAAACATTCGCCTGCTAACTGAATTAGCATGCATGGTGTCAACGGGCAAAAACATGAACACATCACATTCGATGACCGCTGACACTCGCTATGGAAACGCTGGCGTGAGCAAGCGTGGCAGCAGCAACGAACGAAGTGACCTTGCTGCTGCTTATAGCTTCAACGCAAACAGTGGCGAGAAAACAACACCCACAAAGGCATGAGCCGTCTGCAAATCGCTTTAGCATACGGCGAGCGCGACCACGCGCCGCCTCCGCAAAGAACGCAGTTGCTGGCGGAGTAGAAGTCGCTCCCCTTCCCCCCTGCCTTCCGCGCTGCCTCCCCACTTTCCTCCGTCTCACGCGAGAGACTAAGCCGCGATCGTGAGTCGCCCTTGCACCCGGTCGCGAAGTACGCACTTGTTGCCGTAGCCCAACGCCCCCGCTCCTCCCCTCCCATCCCCCGACGTCCACCTGCGACACGGAAGACGGCGCGCTTGCTCTGCACGCACATACAGCATACGGTGCGCGGCGATGGTGTTATCGCCCTTGGACTTTATACCAAACATCACAGTGACGGCGACCGCAAAAATGCGCCTGCATTGTCTATATAATTGCTATCACCATAAAACAAAAACAAAAAAATCAAGAAGACAAAACGTCGGCTCCGCGCTGACATTCGCGCCCTTGTTTTCCTCGAGTTATTTTCGAGACGGTGCGAGAGCTAGCATATGACCAATAAGAACGCGCACACCTCATCGCCTGCCCTCGCTGGAGGGCTCTGGCGAAAAGATAAAAGAATGTCACTGCCTTTAGTTTCATTCAGGTGGCTTAGTGGCAGCAGTATCAGCTTGTGAAGCGGAGTTCAGCCAACATTTACAGTTTCGCACGGTGATGTTGCGATAGCGAGTATCCTGTACCTCAAGATACACGATACATTCTTTCAAGTATCTGAAATACAGATACTGATAAACGTCTTCCCAGACGTATCATGATTCAAATAAAGATACCCAAGAAGTGTCTACGATCGTATCTAAGGTACATGTATCTTCGGTACTACCCAGCACTGGCAAAGACAAGCGCTCTTTCTCTATTTTGTATTCTTCTTTCCCGCTGAGTAGAAACTATTCCAGTGAGCACTTGTGCGGTACCAGTAAAGCCGCTCGTCGATAGGAATCTTAGTGGCTTAGCGATGATAATTTTTACGTCTTACTCGTAGATACTTACGTAGGGTGAAAATTTCTAATCAGAATTTGGGCACTCCCTTCTCAGTCAGCTCTGCATATCTGTTGCTGGGTGTACATAATCACCGTTTCTGCAGACGGAACCGTCCCCAAAATCTTCACGGCGCGTTTCGGTGGATGCAACATGTGTGGTGGTATAGTATAATCTAAATACTAGAAGTCCTCCTGCGTCTCCTTCTTCTGAGTGCTGTCGACCAGTCACGTTGAAGTTCGCATAAATACATGCGTCACACTCACGACACAGTTCAATGGTCATAAAACTATATCCTGTTGAAGTGGTCAGGATCATATTGAGCTTTTTTTAGTCAGGGCCTATAGCCCGTGAAGTATGTGCAGAGCTTTTTTGTATGTGACGTCAGCAGGGGGGACTCTAGTGCCACGCCACTCGCATGCTCGCGTACGCTGCTGGTTGTGGTCAGCCGACCTACCCTGCACGAGTTTTAAAAACGTCGTCAGTCTGCGAGATTGCACCGCAATATGTACCAAATATTCTAGATCACTATCCTCCGCCAAATCAAGTGGAGTCGCCGTTGTAACCCTGCTTAGTATATGGATTGGTCCTATAGTCGCCTGTTTGCCATTAGTGCGTAGATGCGCGTATGCGGCCGTGGGTATCTTATAAAGACTTGGTTCCGTGGTCATGGCGCACTCACGTTAGCTTTACGGCCCTTTTTAGTGATAAAATTAAGTGTTTTCATGCGCTCGGCACAGACTGTGGATTCCGCCGTACGCTCCGCTGGTCACACACATTCCAATTTTAGGTGCTTTAAGCATATTACGAAATTCGTTCGATGCCGTTCTTAATAAATTCATTCTTCGCTGCGGTGCCTTAATATATTCAGTGCTCTAGCGGCATTGCAGCGAAATGCAGTATTTTGCTCCAGTATTGCATTACGTAGATGAACGACGAATCCGCACCAATTTGAAATCAGCGACTTGATTCACACTAAGGTTTGTTACAGCGCAACCTAAGACAAGGACAACAGAAGGTACAAAACGACGACACGGCGCTTAGGTTGCGCACGGTCTTAGGTTGCGCTGTAACAAACCTTAGTTATAATCCCAACCAACTGGCCCAACTTGCCGTTCTGATGTCAGCGACTTGAAATTGACCACTCAGCAAACACAATATATATGCACAAACAGCTCTAAAAAACTAAACGGCAACCAGCTTTCATGGTCACCAAGATTATCACTAAGAATCACCAAGATTATCTGGGCGAATAAAGAAAAAGTGCGGTAATTGTTGTGCAGTGTGTTGTCATTAGACAGTTTTAGTTACACGTACGTAGAGGCTTCACGTACGCAAACGTGAAAAGCCTACGTGCCTTACGTGCACGCCATCTGAAACGCTTTTAGCTACACGTACGCTACGCACGCCAATAGGGACCCCGTAGCTACATCTATCGGGAAATGTGAACACGGCGGTAGCCAATTCAATCCTGTCGCCGCGTTTCGATGCAAGCCGACTGCGCGCGCGCGGCCCGCTGTCGCTTGTTCGTGATCTCGCGGAACTCCCGCGCGAAGCTGTCTACGTGCGCAAGAAACGCACGCAAAGAATTGAATCTCACGTACGTCCGTGAGACGCGCGCGCGCCCGCTACGTTGTACGCATGCGCACTGCTGACACGTAGAAGCTCTACGTACGCAAAGCTTCTACGTACGTGTAACTAAAACTGTCTATTGATTATGGCAAGATGTTGATCTGGCCGTAAGCGGTGGAAACATGTCTTCACTTATACCCTGGTCCACAGTTCTTACTTCGCTATGCGAATGGAATTTAAAATATATTCTTTCGTTTACAAAGATTCCGCTGAATACGAGGTCGCATTAAAACTTTTCTAGACTGACCCTGTTTCGAAGTAAATTTATTTATGTTCATTCAAACACGCTCACCTTCGAGATAGTCCACTTGCGCAGCACTACAACACTCCCAGCGTTCTTGCCACTTGTCCCTGGATGTCTTATTTCCAGAACATGTCAAGCACCCTTCTGCTATTCAAGCTTTATTAGAACTATCTTGTCGAAATAAAGAACTTCGAGCTGCGTTTTAACGTTTGGAAGCGAGCCAAATAAGCGGGAGCCAAATCTGACGAGTAGTGTGAATGTGGAAAAGAAAACATGTTGCTTCCGCCGAGAAACTAGAGTGTTTGGCATGCTCTGTGACAGGGTTTATTGTCGTTCTGCAGCATCCAGCTTCTCATGTGCCCGAGACTGAACCGTTTTCGCTGAACGTCCTCTCTCAGGCACTCTGAAGTCTCGCAGTAAAACTCGCTGTTCACAGTCTGGCCATTCCAGATGAATTCCTGATGCACATTATCGTGAATGCAAAAAAAGAAAAGAAGGACAATGGACCTACCCTTTGTGGTGCTGCCGGCATGCCTAGCTTTCTTTTTTCGGTTGTGCAAACGTTGGGCTTTTCGACTGCGACAACTAATGCTTCGTCTCAGGATCGTACCCATACACCCAAATTTCGTCCGTAGTGATCATCCTCGACGTAAAAGACCTCGATGATCATCACTTGGTTTCGCCAGGTTTCATCGTTAGTCAGCTTCGCTTCCGCTTATTTCGCTCTCTTTAAAAAAAAAAAAAAAGAAGATCCAACTGGAAGGTCGCGATTTCAGCACGGTTGCTTAAATCAAGCTCGAATCGCCGAACAGTGCTCGACTCATTCAGAAAAAAGACTTCCAGAATATACTCTAAAGTGGCAATCATAGCCACATGAAGCCAACAGATAATGACGTCAAGAAAAGCGCAGGGCAAGCTTTTTGTGGTTTTTAATGGAAAGGTAGAAATCATATGCTAAAACGGTATGAAAGTGGACGAAAAAAACAACATGCTGCCGGTGGGAGCCGCTTAAAACGGAGGTTGAGGGTTCGGCTTCCACCGGCGACAAGTTCCTTTTTCGTCGACTTTCATGTTCCTTAATTTAGCTTATCATTTCTGTGCTTCAATCAAAAACTACAAATAACTTCATCTGTACTTTTCTTGGCTTCATTATCGGTTGGCTTCATCTGGTGGTGACTGCCCCTTCTTGTAGCTCGAAATTGAAAGGAAAGATGGGAGCCTTGTACTGCTGTGCAAAGGGACTATTTGAAAGGTCACGATGTTTGAATGCATACATATAAATTACTACCTTCAAAATAGAGCCAGTTTCGAAATATTTTATACCACCACGTACTTGTTTATATTTTGCATAGCTTTGTCCTGCCTTCAAAATGTCCAAAGCTTTTACATATCTAGCAGCAGCAGCAGTTACTGCAGGTTATATTAGGCCACAGCTGCACCAAGCCCCTGAAGTACAGATACTCAATTACCCTGGTTCTGCGTCAGCGGATCGAACTTTCCTGACCTCGACGCTGCATCTAATTCTCTCCCAACGTTGACTGTGTTCCATTCATTTAGAGCCCGTTTCATTCTGTATAACCACCAGTTATCTCTTCTACGCAATCCAACTTCGTTTCTTCCTAAAAGGCCCATGTAACACATTTTTTTTTTTTCAAAGCTAATATCTGTTGAGTGAATGCAATGCCTTTCAATGAGTATATTCCCGTAAATATTTTCTGAAAGACATGAGAAATCAAGAGCATAACGTTTAGTTTTTCCTTTTCCTCTCAACAGAACGTTTTCTCTTAGCTGAGCGTCGATATCTAGTACGCTGCCTATGTTGCTCGTTCCTCATTCTTGAAGCGATGGCTTTCTTTGGCGATTTCCCATAGCCTGCGGTTGCGTGTTTCTGGTAGCTTGTGGGAGGAGAGTGAGCTTGGGCAATAGGAGGTATGTGCTGTCTGCTGTCTTGCCGAGGAGACAACTTTGACACTGGATATGTAATGAAGATGTGCTATATTATAACTATATGTATATATATATCCCAGTGGTGGGGATGGGCAAAGTTTCGCTTTTCTTCGCCTTGTGTTGAAGGCGAACCTGAGGATGAGGCGTTGGCCTGACGACGAGAATAACATAACGATGAATTGACCATGACGATGGTGGTCATCGTCGTTGGATTAGTGGAAAGGATGTTCCAACGAACATATATACAGAAACCCAGTTTCCAGCTTTTAACTGCGGTCGCAGTTAGAGAAAATTTCCTTACTTGTAAGAGTGAATAGAGCGGCGAACTTGTAGGTTACTGGCAATTGAGCAGGAGATAAAAGCATCAGGCTGCTAATTACTAATCTATTTTATCGCCTTCGCTGGCCAGCGTCAATGATAACAATTTACTGTCACATTTTGCCGATTGCCGTGCGGATGCGCATTTTAGTCTTTCATTTACGTAAAAGGATAGTGTAAACAACAGGTTCCAGAAATTGCGATATTAGTTGAAAATTGCTGTAACAATTCCTTCGCAGTAATAAATATGCAGTAACACCGTAACGCCACTTTTCTAACGCTGTCTGCCATCTACCTGCTTGTGGCTTCTATAACGAAAGAGATCACTTGCACTCTGCGCGTCACTAGATCTAACAAAGTTTGTCATCGTTTCAAAGCATGAATTGAAACAATTTTCCCTACTACGTGAGCTCTTCAGGTGAAGAAGTAAGGTTATATTGTTTTCCCGCGACAAATCAAAGACAACCAGGTATTATCGCTGTTTACCGGTATAATTTATTATCTGTTCTATCGAAAAGCTGCGGTACTTGCGTCCTCCAGTGTCCCTCATTTCGTCTGTAAAACTGGTTGATCCAGGTGAATTACGTAGTATTTTCCAGAAATCCGTAAAATCATTCTCATTGCAAAAGCATCGTTTAACTCCCGCTTTAAGAATTTGCAGTAAATCAGAAGATTTGTGCCAGAGCTTCCGACCGGGACCAATCAGTACTGCAGATCGATCTAGATTGCACGTCACATACTGCAGGCAGAACATTTAAAAGCATCATGTTTTTTGGGTGGGGGGGGTTCAAATACACTTGGCATAATAGGCCGTTTCCGCAACGGAAGACGACAGCAGAGAAACTTCGAGGCACAGCCGAATTTGCTATAGGAAGGGTTTTATAAGCTTCCCCAAAGGGCTGAGCTAGGGTGAGTGAGTGGGTGGCTTCTACGGGGACCAACCCATGGTGCTAGCTAGCTTCCAGTGTGAATGGACGTACGTTTCGAGAATTCGAGGGAGCCAGCAAAATCTCCCAATTACGTCTGCACTTGCACCTTTCCATTCAGGCAATTGCATGCACGGAAACCCGTGAAGAAATAGACCGAGTGCTGCACTTACTTGACGATATACGATGATTCTCCTAAGAGAATCTCAGTCCGTCTTATACTTCAGACATTCATCGAACTTTTTCTTCAACCGCACGCTGTTATCTGTGCGATACGCATTTGCAGAACATAAGATGGTGTTCACAGACGGGAAAACTAATTTCTTACAAAGATTATCTTAGCAGAAGTGCAATTTCAGAACATGTATAAATAGTAATGGTGGAAGTCCAGCAAACTGGAAGGAAACCCGAAAAAAAGAACACGAGGAAGAAACAAACAAAAGTGCAGGTTGGGTGCTGGAGTAACAACTGACTTTATTTCGTGAAAATGACGTCTCCCAAGAGGAAATGGAGCGTACGTAACAGCACTGCACATCACTTGTAAATGATCACGACGTTCACAACACACGGCAATCTATCAATAAAGCGTAGCTCGTTGTTTGTCAGGAACAGATATGGCGCGCTCACACACTTGTCCGGACCAAGTTTATAGATATGAAATACTCCTATATTCTCCCTTTCCTGTTGCGTCTTAGCTTTCCGAAGGATGGAAACATTACTAAAAAAATTCGGGCAAACACATTCACATGGTGGCGGATTAGCCAGCGAAGCAGCTTCTACCGCTTGGACGCAGAATCGAACGACCTAGCTTGACGCTTACGCGCGGCCTACATTGCACGATCTTCATCGGTAGCATGCGCTCGACGCCAACGATTACACTCTCGCATCTGTTATCGCTGACATTCTTGGAAGCAAAGTCACTTGTCCCATTCTCCGCTATCGCACGGGCACGTTGTCGTTGTCGTTGGTTATAGTCGCGTCTCTGCTGTCGACGCCTCTCCTCCTACTCGGCTTGTTCTTAGGTCCTGCACACAATGCGGGGTCTTCCCATTTTCTCCATTTTTGTTGGAGTTGCAACTGTAGCAATGGTCTACCTCTGCAATGCACAATCCGGTTCGTACACACCGCGGCGGCTACCGCAGCGCACATCCCCGTATTTTCCAGCCATAACTGCCGCGCCGTTGCATTGAGAGCAGACGACAGCAGACGCAGCCCGCAGCAACAGCGGCCAGCCCGGGTGCACTCCCTCAGTGCGTAGGTGTGGCGCCGTGAAATCACGTGTTCTTTCTTTCTTCTGCTCCGTATTATCTGTCGGTATCCTTTTTTTTTGTTCACTTTACGGACATTAGCCAGCTCAGATACCCCCCCCCCCCCTCCTCCAACGGGAATATGCAGCGCCGCCATCTTTTTTGCTCATTTTAAGGACGCTAGACAGCCCAGATATCCCCCTTAATAGAGCACGCATACGGCTCATTCGTACAGGCTCGTAGGGTAAGCAGCTCCGCTCTCAAATGGTAGTACAACTGCACTGTTTCCAATGTATCCGCGCATCTTTAATTCATACACCTTCTCGATTGCCTTATCCATTCTTTGCCATAGGTAATCGGAATCCCACAAAGACCTAAGAAAACTTGAGGCAGCACGGAACAACTTCCTTCGCGCATGTCTTGGCCTTCCGAAGGAATCGTGCCGCTCAGGAACTGTAGTAGAAGCTGGATGCCTGCCTCTTGAAGTGCTATCTTTGCAGGAGACACTTGGGATCTACCTCAAACACGTCCTTCAAACGAAGACCCATTTTTTGAAGGATATTTCTAGAACCCGTGCTACATCTAGCTTTGGAAAGGCCGTCGGAAGCATATCTATTTCAATTCCTGCTCAGGCGTCGCAAATTATGCTACAAATCATTTCACCTTATGGACACAGTCCCAACTAGAAATCGTGCCATATATCCCTGGAATCAGTGCGAAAAAGAAAATGCCTCGAGCAGTGACTTATCAGATAGCTTTGGAATATATGCACAAAGAATACGCAGCCGCAACAAACATTTTTCTAAGATGGCTCTACAACTCCCCATCGCTCATCGTGTGGACTTTTTGTTCCCTTTACAGGGCAACGATTCTCGTTTCGTCTTGAGCGAGCGACATCATCTACTTCAGCGGAGCTATATGGCATTAGGGAGGCCCTTGTGTACGTACTTCGACGACCGCTGCCAAAGACATGGGTGATTTTCACGGATTCAAAAGCAGCCCTAAAAAGTATGTGGAACAGGCACAAGCGTTGTAATAATCAGCCCGCGGCATTTGACATTGCGTAGCTTCACCACAAGGCTAAGATTGTTGGGCTTTGGATCAAGTTCCAGTGGATACCTGGCCATGCCGGTATTTCGGGAAATGAAAAATCGGATGAAGCTGCCTGAAATGGACTCCAATACCACAATTTCAAAAGAACATTTTTTACAAATGCCGACGCTTTAAGCACGCTTCAAACATGGCAAAAAAATATGCCTATCAAGACAAAGACCGCATCTGGACTCTGCAACTTCACCAAGATAACTTCCTGCGTTATATTGACCCAGAAATGAGACTGAAGATTCCACTACCATTTCCTCGACACTTTGAGACATAGTACCATCATCTTCGTCTGAACGGGGCATACACGAAGAATTATCTGTACCGCATAGGGCTTACCCCATACCCCTACTGTGATAACTGTGGCAACTTAGCACATACTAGAATGCCCCGCCTACCACGACGAGAGACAATTTTTTTTAGCAACAAATGGACATGATTTGCCACGTTCCGTTAACATTACACAGCATCTTAGGTCCAATGCCCAGCCCTGCAAAACAGCGGCATGTTTTGGATTTATTGTTCAAATACCTGTCGGAAATTGATCTAATAGGAAAGCTTTAAAGATTGAACATTTCATGTACAAAAGCCTAAATTTACCCGCCATGTCACCCGTAAATATTAGTATCAGATCCACTTGCGCATTTCACATTTATTTTTACTATCGTTGTTTCCCACTCTCCTCCGGAATCTTTTAATCCCATTCCCCATCCCTATACAGAGTAGCATGCCAGCGTTTGTATACGAGCCGGCAAAAATATCTGTTTTTCTAATAAAGAGTCTCTCTCTCTCTCATTATGCAAAAATGAGGTGAGGCGTGCAGACAGGACACAAGAGTAGAGAAGTGGACAACACTAACGCCGACTATCAACTGAAGGGAGCACTGAGGCGAAAAAAAAGACGCAAAACTCACCTGCGCAAGCTCAGGAATGGTATCACCACGTGTCAGTCGGGTACATGTGCCGGTCTACGTGAGAGATAACTGTTAAGGTACTTAATCTCTTCCTTATGTAAAGTAATCGAAGGCTGACTCACGCACGCACTTCCGCCATTACAGATATGCCATGCCTCTACCATAAGACGCGTATCTTCATTCTTATGCCTGTACAATATCGCGCATTAATATAATTATGGCGTGCAGTTACAATCTTGGCAATGTAGGGAAAGATTAGAAGGCGATCCACCGGTTAACGACATTTTATGTTCCATTAGCCGCTGATTGATACACCGTCCCGTTTGCCCTACGTAGAATTGGCCCCAGCTAAGGGGAATATTATAAACCACACCCATACGACAGTCAGTAAAACTGTTGTTCTTATTGTGCTTCACTGGACAAATATCTGTTCTTTTTTTGCCTTTTACCTGCTCCTTCTTCCTCTGTACGACAGCGCATATCTTACCTAGCTCATTGGGAGCAGTGAAAGCAACATTAACATCATAACTACTTACAACTTTTTTAAGCCTGTGCGACACTGAATGACTGTATGGAATAGCCACCACTCTTATTTGCTATTACTGCTTTGCGTAATCCCGTCCGTCCCCCTCAAAACCGACTTCTTTAGGCGCTCAGCCACAGTGGTGTTACGTTTCGCCTACAACGCGCGGTAATGCCGGCGCGGATGCAACGGACGCCGGGGCTTTGTTCAAAACGGCGGACATTTTGGCCTGTTCGACGCCGCCGCAACGCCTACCCGCCAAGCGTGTCCAGGCGTGTTTCAGTGCCACGTGTCTTCGTGTGTGCGTGTGTGTGTGTGTGCCCTCGCTTGTCAAAGCGCGGCAGCCGGGGAGCGGAGTCCCCCGAATGAGGAGCCTGGACGTCTCTCGGCTCAACTGTTCGCGCCGTCGTGTGGGTGAGGGTTGGCGATGCGTCACTACACTCGGTTCAGCAGGTCTCTCGGCCCGACAGTTCGCGCCGTCGTGGGCTCATGCTCCGCCGTCCCGTGACCTTCATCCCGTGACTTTCCCTCCTTCCCTTTTTTGGACCGCGACGCCGAGGGTATAAGAGCAGCTGCCCCCGGACGCCAGGAGAGAGGCTCCGATTTGTACTGTTGAGTTACGTGCTCTCCCGTCTCTCCACTTCGGTCGACCTGACCGGCCGCTCTTTTGCTATGTTAGAATAAACAAGTTGTTCTGTTACCAGTCTTCTCATGCTTTGCCGGAACCTTCGGATGCTTCCAGTGCCCCAGGCCGCCAGGCCAACGCTACCCTTGGGGCTTGCGACCCATTGGCAATAACGGGCGTCAGCACCGAGACCCCAACAACTCGGGCCAGCGGTGCGATTCCAACATCTGGTTGCCAGCGGTGAGATCGCGACAACGGAGGCCAGCAGCGAAGAGATGCGGTTGACTGTATGCTGAGCAGCACAACGACCATCCGGGAGCAGCGCAACGAGCCCTGTGTGATGACTGGTTGCCTGCAGCGGAACGACTGCGCTGAAGTCTTGGCTGCGAGGTTTGGTGAGTGCGGGACTTTCTTCTTCTGAGTTTTGCCAGGCTTTTGTTAGTGTTAGAAACAGAGCTGGTAATTGGGGTTGTCGTTGCTGCCGGGTTAGTTTGCGGCAAGACAATAGTAGGCAGTAGAGAAAGCAGCATTCAGAGCAGCCATGGATTTGAAGTCGTTGCGCAAACCGAAATTGCTGGAGCTTGCGAGAGAGTTGGGTCTGGATGTCTCAGACAAACTCAGAAAACCAGAACTGCTAAGGGCTATTCTTGAGTTAGAAGCTGAGGATGACGAGCTGTCGGAATGCCTTGAGACCATTGAGGAGAGGGAGGAACAAAAAGAGAAACAGGAGCGCGAACTTAAAGAACAGAAAGAGAAAGATGAGCGCGAACGTAAAGAGCAACAAGAGAAAGAAAGAGAGCGCGACCGTCAACACGCTTTGGAAATGAAGCGTCTCGAGTTAGAGATGGAACGCGCTCGTAATGGAAGTCAGGCACACGGTGCAGGAGAACGAGTATTGTTCAAAATGACTGACCTGATGCGGCCGTTTAAGCTTGGAGAGGACATTGGTTTGTTCCTGGTTAACTTTGAGCGAACGTGCGAGAAGCAGGGGTTCTCTCGGGAAACGTGGCCACAGCGCTTGCTCACTTTGCTACCCGGCGAGGCGGCCGACGTAGTCGCTCGCTTGGAGAGAGAGGAGGCAGAGGATTTCGACAAAGTGAAATCGAGTCTGCTAAAAAAGTACCGGCTGTCAGCGGAGGCGTTCCGTCGGAAGTTTCGGGAAAATGAGAAAGGCAGAAGTGAGTCATATACAGAGTTTGCGTACAGGCTTATGTCAAACATGCAGGAGTGGCTCAAAGAAGAGAAAGCGTTTGGTGACCACGAGAAAGTTCTGCAGTGTTTCGGGCTAGAACAGTTTTATAGTCGGTTACCTGAGAACGTGCGGTACTGGGTCTTGGATAGGCCAGACGTTAGTACGGTGGCTAGAGCCGCTGAGCTAGCCGAGGAGTTTGTGACGCGTCGGGCTCGTGGAGCTAAGGACGGTCAAAAGGGTGAATTTGGCTCCAAGTTTGAGAGGCCAAAGTTCACGCCCATGAGAGCAAAGGGGGACACACGTAGTGCGGATGCGAGTGAAAGCAGTCCGACCGAACGTAAGGAGACGGCGGCAACCGAAGCCGAACGCAGAAAGCGGTTCGAGATGAGGCAAGCGCGCGTTTCTTATACGTGCCAGAAGCCGGGTCACTTTTCGGCGCAGTGTCCAGAAACAAAAACACAAGTCGTGTTTTTGTCTATATGCAGCACTGACGAGAACATGAAGCTTCTCGAGCCTTACATGCGAGACCTCCTCGTGAACGGGAAAGAGTGCCGAGTGCTTCGCGATTCCGCAGCTACAATGAATGTAGTTCACCCCTCTTACGTAGAACCCGATATGTTCACGGGCGAGTGCGCATGGATCAAGCAAGCAGTGGAAGCTCATAGCGTGTGTCTGCCGGTAGCAAAAGTGCTTATTGAAGGACCTTTCGGAGCACTTGAGACGGAGGCCGCAGTGTCATCTATGCTGCCCCCCCAGTACCCGTACCTATTTTCGAACAGGTCCGATCACCTCCTGCGCGAGAAGGGGCTTTTGTTTGGTGAGGCTAGCGTTCAGGCCTTAACCAGATCGAAGGTTCGGGAGCTCGCTGCAAAGGCGGTAGTTGCGGGGCCAACGTTGTTGAACGATGAGAAAGGGTCAGAGGCGCAGCAAGCTGGTATTCAGAGCACGCCCGAACTGAATAAAATTGAGCCTGTAGCGTTAAAGGCACCAGATACTGGAGAGGAAAATCCCGACACGGGAAGATTAGAAGAGCTGTCTCCAGATTTGCTCATCGCGCCTACGTCAGACGGACTAAACAGGTTGCTAAAAGTCAGCCGGTCGGCTTTGATAGCCGAGCAAAAGAAGGATGGCAGCCTAGAAAACATACGCTGCATTGTCGAGGAAGGTATCGCCAAGAAAAATGCTCGCTTTGTGGAAAGAGGTGGGGTCCTGTACCGGAAGTATCTAGACCGCAGGGGAGTGGAGTTCGATCAGCTGATCGTGCCTCAATGCTATCGTCAGGATCTGTTGCGCTTGTCGCATGGGGGTTCGTGGTCCGGACACCTAGGAGTTAAGAAAACTAAGGACCGTCTCTTGCAGGAGTACTATTGGCCAGGGTGTTTTCGGGACGCAGACCACTTTGTGAAGACATGCGACACCTGTCAGCGGGTGGGCAAGCCAGGGGACAAATCGAGGGCGCCGTTGAAGTTGGTACCTATCATTACGGAGCCCTTTAGACGGCTCGTTATTGATACAGTGGGACCTCTGCCGGTAACAGCCACGGGGTACCGACACATTTTGACTGTGATCTGCCCAGCGACAAAGTTCCCTGAAGCAGTGCCGCTTAAAGAACTCAGCTCAGTTGAGATAGTCAATGCACTACTGTCCATATTTGCGCGAGTTGGTTTTCCTGCAGAAATCCAGTCAGATCAGGGTACAGTGTTTACTAGCGCTTTGACGACAGCCTTTCTCGAAAGGTGCGGGGTAAGGCTGTTACACAGCTCAGTGCACCACCCCCAGTCGAATTCCGTTGAGAAGCTCCACTCCGTCATGAAGCGCGTGTTGAGAGCATTGTGTTTTGAACATCAAACTGACTGGGAGCTGTGTCTGCCTGGAGTGATGTTTGCTTTAAGAACCGCGCCGCATGCGGCTACGGGGTTCTCGCCAGCTGAGCTGGTGTACGGTCGCTCGCTGCGATCTCCGCTTCGCATGCTTCGAGAATCATGGGAAGGCAGGGGCGACGACCCAGTCGTGGTAGAGTACGTGCTTAAGCTCCTCGAACGCTTAAGAAGGGCACAGGAGTTGTCAGGTGAAGCAATGGCAGAGGCCCAGCAGAGGGCCAAGGTTTATTATGATCGGACAGCCAGGGCCCGTCGTTTTGAGGTGGGCGATGAGGTCATGATATTGCGCACATCGCTAAAGAACAAACTCGACGTGCAGTGGGAGGGCCCAGCACGGATTGTTCAAAAACTGTCGGACGTTAACTACGTGGTGAGTCTGCCAGGAAAGCGGAAAGCACAGCAAGTTTACCACAGTAATCTGCTCAAACCCTATAAGCAACGGGAAGCAGTGGTGTGCATGATGGTAAACGTGCCCGAAGAGCTTCCGGTCGAGCTTCCGGGACTAGGCTCAGTGACAAACAGGAAAGACACCGATCAAGTCATTAGTGACTTAATAAGTAAAGCATCGCTGTCGCCTGAGCAGAAAACAGAACTACACCAGCTCTTACAAGAGTTTCAAGGTCTGTTCTCTGAGAGGCCTGGTAGGACTTCTGTCCTTACTCATGACATAGAACTTACCTCCCCAGAGCCAGTACGATCCAAGGCGTACCGGGTGTCACCCCGCCAGAGCGATATTATGGAGGCTGAGGTAAAGAAAATGCTACAGCTCGGTGTTATTGAAGCGGGTGAGAGTGATTATACCTCCCCTTTGATTTTAGTTGAGGTACCGGGCAAGGAACCTCGTCCTTGCGTCGACTACCGCAGGCTTAATTCCATCACTAAGGATCAAATTTATCCGATCCCTAACATCGAGGAGCGCCTTGAGAGAGTGAGTAGCGCTCAGTTTATTTCCACCCTAGATCTTGTCAGGGGTTATTGGCAGGTTCCACTTACAGAAGAGGCTAGTAGGTATGCGGCGTTCATTTCACCAATGGGGACATTCCGTCCTAAAGTTTTGAGTTTTGGTTTGAAGAACGCGCCATACTGCTTTTCAAGCCTCATGGATAAAGTGTTGCGGGGACAGCAAGAATTCGCTTTACCGTATCTAGACGACGTAGCGATATTCTCCGCATCCTGGCCTGAGCATATGGCGCACTTGCGGGCAGTGCTAACCCGCCTGCGCGATGCGGGCTTGACAGTCAAGGCTCCCAAGTGCCAGTTAGCACAGGCCGAGGTTGTCTACCTCGGACACGTGATTGGTCGGGGTCGTCGCCGCCCCTCTGAAATAAAAGTGGCCGCTGTGCGAGACTTCCCGCAACCGCGCACGAAGACCGATATTCGGTCGTTCTTAGGTGTCGCCGGCTACTATCAGAGGTACATCCCCAGGTACTCTGATATCGCGGCTCCCTTGACGGATGCTCTAAGAAAGACAGAGCCGCAAACAGTCGTCTGGGATGAGACGAAGGAAAGAGCTTTTAGCGCCCTAAAGAGCGCCCTAACAAGCCAGCCTGTGCTACGATCGCCCGACTACACAAAAGGGTTCGTTGTTCAGTGTGATGCTAGTGAGCGAGGCATGGGCGTTGTACTGTGCCAACGGGAAAATGGAGAAGTAGAACACCCCGTCCTGTATGCTAGTGGTAAGCTGACGAGTCGTGAGCAGGCGTATAGCGCCACCGAGAAAGAGTGTGCGTGTATCGTGTGGGCCGTTCAGAAATTGTCATGTTACCTAGCTGGCTCGAGGTTTATCATTGAAACGGATCACTGCCCTCTCCAATGGCTGCAGACCATCTCTCCCAAAAATGGCCGCCTCCTGCGCTGGAGCCTCGCTTTGCAACAATATTCCTTTGAGGTGCGTTACAAAAAGGGGAGTCTCAACGGTAACGCCGATGGCTTAAGTCGAAGCCCCTAACCTGGGAATCAGCCTCAAAATTGCTTGTTACTGATGTTTTTCTTCCTGAGGCAGGATTTTTAACCTATTGCTTTTGTGTAAGTGTTTCAAAGTGATGATGTGCTTTTTAGTGCAATTTTTCCGATTTGTGGACGCGTTCTGAGTGCTGCTAAACTACTGTAAGGAACTAGGCAGCAGTAAAAAAGGGGAAAGAGCCTGGCAGGGCTTAGTGAGGGTTGTGCCGTGCTTGCTGACTGAGCGGTTGACTTTTGGCGTGGTTCTAACGCTTGCCGGAAACGAGAACAAAAATGTCAACTCTCCCGAAGTCACTTTGCAGTGTCCTGTGTGCACCTGAACGTGAGAACGAGGCCTTCTCTGTGCGCTGCGCTCAAGAAACGCCCAAGGACGCCCAACTTCGGTTATGAGCATCATCGAGCGACATCCCTCCGGACAGCGGATGCAGTCCCCTGACCATCGGGATCTCCTTCCCCCGGCGGGGCGGTCTGTTACGTTTCGCCTACAACGCGCGGTAATGCCGGCGCGGATGCAACGGACGCCGGGGCTTTGTTCAAAACGGCGGACATTTTGGCCTGTTCGACGCCGCCGCAACGCCTACCCGCCAAGCGTGTCCAGGCGTGTTTCAGTGCCACGTGTCTTCGTGTGTGCGTGTGTGTGTGTGTGCCCTCGCTTGTCAAAGCGCGGCAGCCGGGGAGCGGAGTTCCCCGAATGAGGAGCCTGGACGTCTCTCGGCTCAACTGTTCGCGCCGTCGTGTGGGTGAGGGTTGGCGATGCGTCACTACACTCGGTTCAGCAGGTCTCTCGGCCCGACAGTTCGCGCCGTCGTGGGCTCATGCTCCGCCGTCCCGTGACCTTCATCCCGTGACTTTCCCTCCTTCCCTTTTTTGGACCGCGACGCCGAGGGTATAAGAGCAGCTGCCCCCGGACGCCAGGAGAGAGGCTCCGATTTGTACTGTTGAGTTACGTGCTCTCCCGTCTCTCCACTTCGGTCGACCTGACCGGCCGCTCTTTTGCTATGTTAGAATAAACAAGTTGTTCTGTTACCAGTCTTCTCATGCTTTGCCGGAACCTTCGGATGCTTCCAGTGCCCCAGGCCGCCAGGCCAACGCTACCCTTGGGGCTTGCGACCCATTGGCAATAACGGGCGTCAGCACCGAGACCCCAACAACTCGGGCCAGCGGTGCGATTCCAACAGTGGCCAAGGCTACACTAGGATAGCCTGCTTCTAATAGGCACCGGACCTGCGCATTAAAACTGGCACTCATTTTGTGCATGCAAGATCTGGTGAGAGAAGACCTAATTCACGACATGGCAGTTCCGTTTTTTACTACTTTGGAATGCTTGGATTGAAAGTTTAGCAATGGCTTCGAAGACCTTGGGGAGTACTGCCAACGAACGTGATTTTGTTCGAAGAGCAAAGAAATGTCAAGAAACTTAATTACGCGTCGCTGAGGGAATTCTTTGGTAAAATTTAATCCTCCTCCATAAAGTTTAAATTGTTCACTTAAAATCAGATAATCATCAACGTAACGAAATATCTTTATAACGCTATCACCTAAGGCTTTCTCTAAGCAGCTGTTAAGCTTACTCAGGTAAATATTGCTAAGACTAGGGGCAACCTTTGAGCCAATACAAATGCCTGATTTCTGCAGAAAAATACGCCATCTCTCCACCCAATCAGCGTCGACTTCATGTACATTGAAATAATTTCTAGAAAAGCTCCCGTGGAAACACCGCATCTGTCAATAAAAGCCGATTCTTGCACTTGTTCTTTAATGCACCCATTTATGGAATTTAGCAACCCGTCATGCGGCAAGGAATAATACAGGTTTTCGATATCGATACTAAAAGCTGTACAATCACCAGGATTTTTCTCTCTCAAATACTGAACTAGTGCCTGAGAATTACGCAAGCAAAAGGGGTCTGACAAAACTAGTGAAGCTAAGCAGTTCTATAGGTAACCAGTGACACAGACCTGCCACGTCCCTTTCTCTGGCGCTATATCGCTTATGGGTCTTCGACGAGAAAAACAGTTCTAAGGTGAGGGATTTTGCTTTCTTGACATTAGAGACAACCCTATCAAGATTATGTCTTGACAGGAGGTCAACCGCACGTTGCTTAACTGCTGAAGGCTTGAGTTTTACTGGCTGTGTTTACTGGCAAGAGTCGGCTTTTATTGACAGACGCGGTATTTCCACTCGAGCTTTTCAGGAATTCTTTCAATGTACTTGAAGTCGACGCTTATTGGGTGGAGAGATCGCATTTTTCTGCAGAAATCAGATCTACCGGCCCCTGCTCTAAAACAGCTGAGCTTACTTCTTCTGCTTGAAAAGTACAGCAACCACGTGCACATATATACCGATGGATCGACTACGTCGTGCAGTTCTGGTGGTGCCGTGCTTATACCAACGCGAGGAATGACACTGCGGTTCAAGACATCGCATGCCGCGACCTCAACGGCGGCAGAATTAACGGCCCTGCGTCGAGCACTGGAATTCATTGATTCTGAAAGACCTAGAAAATGGGCTGTGTTCTGCGATTCAAAACCGGCATTACAGTGCACGCAGTCAGTTCTCCGACACGGTTGTCATGACCAATTGACATACGAAGTCGTGAAACTTTACCATGATGTCCAACAAAAAGGTCACGAGGTCGTTTTTCAATGGGTACCTGGTCATTGTGGCATCAGTGGCAATGATTCTGCCGATAACGCTGCTCGCACAGCACATCAAGAAGAACACAGCGTTCCAATTCCGCTTTCGAGGACTGACGCTGCAAGGCAGCTTAGACACCTGGCACGCAGTCTTACACTGACCGATTCGAACTCGCCAAACTTACGACTTACGCGACTGCATCGACTAAACCCCTCCCTGCAACTCCGACCTCCACTCGGACTTCCTCGACGTGAAGCTACGCTTCTCTGTCGCCTTTGGTTAGGAGTTGCCTTCACAAAGGCATACTCTACATTAATTGGAGTGACTGACAGTGCAGCATGCGAAGTCTGTGGCACCGAAGAAAACATCGACCACCTGCTGTGCCACTGTCCAAGAAATGCCCTAGAGAGACAAGAACTTGCCAAAGCTTTCCAAAAACCGGACAATCGGCCGCTTTCTGTGCAGGTGCTGCTGGAACACCGCTCCCATCGCCCGTCGACCCATAAAGCGGTGAAGGCACTTTTCTGTTTCTTAAGGATGACGGGTTTGTGCGACCATCTGTGACTATCAATCCAATTTCTGTAAAACCACACGCGTCAGCGAACTTGCCGCAATTTCCTTCTTTCCTTCACTCCTCTCTCTCCCTCTGGTCTTTGTTTTCTCCTTTCCAATTCCCCCGGTGTAGGTTAGTCAACCGGACGTTATTCTGGTTAACCTCCCTGCCTTCTACTTTTCTCTTTCCTCCTCCTTCTCTCATGATTGTGTTCTTCGCGATTGCCATGGCTCCTGTGTTTCATTTTCTGGCGCTTGTGATCCACGATGTCAAGATGATTCAATGAAGCACTCCATATGCTACAGTGGTTCGTGAGAGCACGGGTTAGCCACTCATAACGGCGACAATCTGATTAGCAAAGGCGGCCGGCCAATATGAAAGAGTTCTTGCGAACGAACGCATTTGTTCTTCTGGTCCCAGTTTCTTTGTTCGACGTGGTGCTGCTCGCTCGCTAGGGTGAGCCATGCCCAGAAGGGAGTGCCCTATTTCCGTGGTTAATGCTAACAACTTCTCCTTTTTGTGCTTGTCTATCTGTGTATACGGTGCCAGCCACTCGTTAGAGTGGCTGCAGTAGCAGCTTTACTTAATTGACAAGAGTGGCATCGTGTGTTGTTTCCCTTCTTTAGGGGGTTCGGGCTACATCACCGAAGCTCAACTCTTTGTGGTTTGCGGGAATGTCTGAGCTGCGGTTTCAGTGGTCATCGTTCACTGACAATAAACCAGAAGTATTCCTCGCAAAGAATTTTGCCGTTCTTTCATCTCTCACGCAACTGTGTCATCGCTCTCTAAAGGAGATTGGTTTTTCGCGGAGCAAGTGATGTTGATCCATGTCCATGTGCTAAGAAAGAAACCCGAGAAATAAATCAGTACTATCAAAGGCATTCAATGTCATGTGATGTCAGCTACCTCTTCAACGTTTCTGTAAAAAGAAACACTGATCGTGAGGGTCGCGGCTATAAGAAATTATAAAAACAGCGCAATAGCGGACGGAAGACTGAGACAACGAATGAACGAACACAAGCGCTTTGGTTCGTTCATTCGTTCTTTTAGTCCTCCGTCCACTGTTGCGCTGTTTTTATAATGGATTACCAACTAGCCTTGTAACACACATTGCTAAAGTAAAGGTTGCGAACACGTGTATAGGCAACATCTTTAAACGGAACAGCGCGAAAGTGGGGAGAAGATAGTGGCAAACACACGCATGCATCGAACGCTTTTGCGCTGTCCCATTCAAAGATGTTGCCTTACCAACTAGCTCGTATTCATACCTTGATATGATGGGCTACTCAGGTTTCAAACACATTCACTAAGGGTCGCGATTACAGCCACATGTTTTTAAGCATTCATTTACCAGGCAATTCCATAAACAGCAAGAACCCACTTATTGACGAGAAAGAAACGTCAATAAGAATGGCTTAGTGATCAAGTATGCTGAAAGTGTAGCAGTGACCAGCCTCACTGACAAGGACTTATTTTTTTGCCAAAGTTGCAATTTTGGAGGGTGAGTCGATGATTGCTCTCAAAGGAAGAGCTTCTCGGAGCGTTGACGTTTCAGTTATGATTGTTAATGTCTGTTTCTCAAAGCAGTAATTCGCGAACATATAAATAAAAAACGCCTTTCGTTACACTATTCATCGCTTTATACATCCTGTATATAGGGTGTCTTTTTTTAATTTTCCTGCACCATTTTTTTTAGAATTGCCTGTGGCAAATTGCGCAGTTCTAACCCTTCAGATAAATTACTCAATTCTACAAGAATCCTGTATGCCAAATTGAATAATTAATATCACCGATGTCAAGAACAGATGCAGCAGGAAAGCTCCATGTGCTTTGCTGGCCAGCTTACGTTGGCCCAGTGGGATTCGGCTGACATTACGAACCAGAGTATTCGTTCCCTGAATCTCCATCTAAAGCTGCGCCTTCAGCCCGGCTTACCACGACGCGACGTAACTCTCATTTCTCGTCTATGGCTTAGAGTAGAGAGAGAGAGAGAAACGAAGAGGAAAAGGTAGGGAGGTTAACCAAGGACGCTTGGAGTGGCATTTGATAATATGCATTTGTCGTTTCAATCCTTAAAGAAAAGTCCTCAGCACCACACTTGACTATCGGACTTGAATCTGCGGTAGCGGCGTTTCCATTTTATCAAGGTTTTCCTCATGGATAGAAGGATATGTATCAGCTTTGGGGAGATAAAGCCGGAAGTATTTAAATTGGGTTGTTGTGGTACTCCTCGGGTATCCATATTCTCGCCTATGTTATTCGATCTGGCGATGTGGAAGCTGGCTAATATACTGAACAGTGTCCAAGGTATTGGACAGTGTTCTCGGATGACGTTACTATATGGAGTGTCGGTGGTAGTGACGGAGAGCTTCAGGCTAGGCTGCAGGAGGTGGTAACGCTTACGGAAGAGTATTTGGTTCTTATGGGGCTCAAGCGCTCCTCTAAAACGTTGGAGTTGTTGATCTTCAAATCTAAGAAGCTAGGTCGTAGCCCGAATGACTGGGTACCGGAAGTTGAGCTTTACATTAGCATCCTTACTAGGGAAGGGTCATTGATACCCATAGTTGAGGCAATCAGGGTCTTGGGTTTTGCAGTTGAAGCAAATGGATCGAATAACAGAACCATTTAGCGTAATACCAAAAAAAGGGAAGGCCATAAGACTTACTAGAAGGATCTCTAATAGTGATAAGGGTTTAGGAGAAGAAGGTGCGATGCGCTTAGTTCACGCATTTATTCTGTGTCATTACTCGTATGTCGCAGCTATGCTAAATTGGAATAGGGAGGAGAAAGATAAATCGGAAGCTTTAATCAGACAAGCCGTTAAGGCGGCGCTTCGTCTGCATGTGAGTATGTCAAAGTATGTTGTTGCCACTGGGTTTGCATAATACTTTAGATGAAATTGACGAGGCTCAGCGTACGGCATAGAGAGAGCGGTTGCTAGGTACACCAGCAGCTAGGTATATCTTAGAATCACTTGGAGAATCAGTGGCTGTGTCACGCGATGGGGCATGGGCAGTGGCGTAGCAACGGGAGGGAGGGGGGGGGGGAGGGCGGGGGGCCGTGGGCCCCGGGTGCACGGGGCAAGTAGGGGGGGGGGGGCGTGTCATATACGTCTGAAGACACCCGAAAAGTGTCGATATCCTCGCCTTCCTCGACTACACCCGGGGGGGGGGGGGGTGACAGAAGAACAACTGATGCAGCGTGCAGACGCAAAGCCGCATTAAAACACCGTATGGCCTATGCGACACCACGGAAGCGATCGCACGTCAAATGAACACTTCTGTGCTCCAGGTCGCGGGTGCAGTGCCGACCGTGGCAACCGAATTTAGACGGTACAGAAATACAAAAAAGCTAGTGCACTTAGATTTCGGGGCACGTTAAAAAACACCAGGGTGTCAAAACCAATCTGGAGCGCGCCACTATGTCGTGCCTCATAATCCGACCGTAGTTCTGGCATGTACAGTCCCATGATTTAAGTAAAGTTTGAAACTTCTGCCATGATGCGATGTGCAACTTAAGGTAATGATAATGCTGAGCCATCCTAGAGATTATGAATAATCGCCCGCAAAAGCACCTCAAGCAAATACGTCTCCATGTGTGTTCTGTCTACTACACAGGCAAAAATCAGTGGCGCACGCAAGCTAACGTTTAACATCAACTCACCACTCTCGTATTCGACTAAGCGATGAAGAAGTTACGCATTCACCGTCAACATCACCATTAATTACCGTCAATCAAAGCGAACAGCATAAAACACTTCACTGACATCGATTCCCACCGTGCGTGGGATTCGCATATTTTTTTTTCTTTTTATCTCTTCTTTTCTCGTCATGTTTTCGGCCCTTACTCCATCCCCCTGTGCAGAGTAGCCCACCGTAACCTCTCTGCCTTTCACCTCTTGCTTTTTTTTAGAGCGCAGCTCTTCGGCGCCTGTTCCTGCGTTTCGCGGCGGCGTTAGCCCTCGGCGTCCTCCCTCAGCGTAAACGAGGGAACGAGAACAGCGAAGGATGAAAGAGCGAAAGCAGAGCGCAGCGGGAGATGAAAGACGGCGATAGCAAAGAGGGTGCGAGGAGGAAAGCGGAGGAGGAGGGTGTGACGAGAGCGTGAGAAAAAAAGCGTAATGCCGCGCAGGACGGGCTCTGCGGCGACGACCGCTACGAGGTGGCGCCAGATTAGCGCACCGTCGTCTGTTGACCGATGGCATCGCGTCGTCCGTATCTCTATGTGGAAACAAGGCGTTGCATGAGCGTAGGTCTGTCTGTGGCTGCTGCTGTAAATCGCGCCCACACGTCACCCACTCGCTGCCTGTCGCGACCTCCGGACCACTATGTTTGCAATGAGCCGCACGAGACAGATTGTCCGCGCCAGCCAATATATCGCGAATTGAAAAAGTGTATAGCGATGTGCTCAAATTTCGCGTTAGGGATTATCGTAATCGTCCGCGAATTTTTCCTCTCTTCTCCTGCTCCTACGCTAGGTCGCAGACCCGGCGCTATCGTCTGGCTAACCATTCTACCTTACGTCCTTTTCTCTCTCTCTTCACCAATGTCCTTCAAAATATTGTAACGGAATTCAAATCACCACTTGCTCTCAGTTTATACGCTCTACCAAATTATTTCTTTTTCCGTCGTAGATCACTGGGAAGACGGGGAATTTCGAAATATATATACATTCATTATTTCAACTAACCTGTCTAAAGTTAAGGAACATAAATACCTACGTCTCATATTGTCACAAGATCTACGTTGAGATTCCCATATTCAATACACCACATCATCTGCACTAAAAAGACAGTTTTTTCTAAAGAGACTTTTACAGCTAACACCCCCAAACACAATGTTACTGACCTATCATACACTTATCAGACCCATCCTAAAATACCCAAACACTGCTTGGTTTAAACTAAAAAACTCCAAGGAGTTCAACGAAAAGCGCTTAGGGTCATTTTTAACAAATTTAACCGAACAGATTCGCCCACAGGACTGCTTAAGAAGAGTGGATTACTAACCATAAAAAACCGGGCGAAATTGGCGCGCTTAAAGGTAATGTACCAACTATTACACAGCCACCTAAATATAGACATGTCGCGTTTTTATATTAAGCAATCCACAGCAACAACTAACGCCAGAAAGATTGTCATACCCTTGAGTTTTACAAATTCCGTACAGATACCTTCAAATTCTCGTTTTTTACCCTGGCTTTCACAGAATACAATGACCTGACCCCTTCCTTTACCAGTAGCACATCTTTAGCTCGTTTCTCTAAACTAATCGAAAGCGATATGCTAGCCTCGCAATTTCGAAACAGTGTTATGTTTTTGCCTTTGTCCTCATATAAGCCGTGTCAATGCCACTTTGTCTGTGAATTTACTTTTCTAGATTTTTTGTATGCTTTGCAGCCGTCAATAGCGCGACATTTGGTTTTGTTATATTTTTTTTTGCCTTGTACTAAAATCGTTCTCTTTTCTTGCCCTCCAGTTATGATCCCCATTGGGAATGTTAGTATGTATAAATAAATAAATATATGGACCAAAGATAACGCCTGGCATGCCTCTGTCTCCTGGCGCTCGTGCCAGAGGAGAGTCATAGACAGAAGACACATAGTGTGTGCGTGTGCGTGTGTGAAGCGCTACCATTTTGTTAGGCTAGTTTGAATTCTGGTCATCATCTCGATTATTATAGTCATCACAATTGTATTCAGGTGGGTTTTAACTAATAGAGAGAATGGGTGAGTCCGTTTCGAGGAAGACTATAACACCGCAATGTCGATGACTGTACTCTATGCACAATGATCAAAATAGCTTACGCGGAGAAAAATAAAATAAAACAAAACACCTTTAGAGACATTTACCTATCCGAAGTCATTACGTGAAAGGGCGTTAATTACGCCTGACTTTATCGTTAATTTCATTGAAACGCAAGCCATAGAATAAATCCACACTTCACGGGTGCATTATACATTTCTTTTTTAATTGAAGGTGAGAAATATTTTTTTTAATTATGGGGTTTTACGTGCCAAAACCACTTTCTGGTTATGAGGCACGCCGTAGTGAGGAACTGCGGAAGTTTGGACCACCTGGGGTTCTTTAACATGCACCTAAATCTAAATACCAAGGGTGTTTTCGCATTTCGCCCCCATCGAAATGCGGCCGCGTGGCTGGGATTCCATCCCGTGAACTCGTGCTCAGCAGCCTAACACCATAGCCACTAAGCAACCGCGGCAGGTAAGAAATAATTTATGGCGTCTCATACAAGCTGCAACTTGTAGTTCTACAATGACAGTGGCATGACGATGACGACAGCTTCAGTACGACGATGAAAACAATGACTCTGATGGCCACGATGCGAACAACAACGCTTCAAAAATGGCATCAAATTAACCCAGTTTAGCAGTTATGTCTACGCATAATAAAAACTCATGACCATGCAATTTCCCATTGTGATCTCTTCGCCAAGTGTTAGTCCCATAGCTCTCTTTGCTCAAGAGAGTGATTTAAGACTTGCACTTTGATGGACGCATTAGAGGGAGTGACGCTTTGAGAGCTTAAACTCGGTTTGCGAGGAACTCATCACTGGAATGTATCGAGTTTATGCGCAGTAAAAGAAAACGCTAGCTTCGCCCCCTCCGCCTCTCAGAAGCGAAAAAAAAAAACATTATACACCCACAGCCACCCAGCAGCTACATATTGTCATCTGGTTCATGTCTGTTTTTCCTCTTACCCCTCCGACAAAAAGGAGGTGCACAGCCCTGTTTGTTTTTGTTTTGTCGCTGTAACAAGTAATTTCTGAAATTTCGCTACAGCACGCTTTATTGCGGTCTTATTAATGTGAGATAATCGTTGTGTTTAAGACCATTCAGTTAAGCCGCCGTGTGTGTGACGTAGAAGAGCGTCTTGACGACCTCGAGAGCCGCACCCGGCGTAAAAATCTAATATTTTACGGTCTTCGAAACACTAATCCGAAGGAAACATGCGTTCAGTCAGATCACATAATAATTCCCCACTGTTTGAACGACCATGTCTTACAATCGAACCAAAAGATAAAGAGCGTGCGCACCGCCTAGGGCGGCACAGTACTAACCGCAAACAACCCATAATAGTGAAAATTTGATCCTTCAAAACCAAAGAATCTATTCTTTCAAACGGCCCGAAACTAGTAGGTACTAGCCTCACCATTGGCGAAGGTTTCATTTGTCCCGTTCAATTTGCACGAAAGCAGCTCGTTACCTTTGTTAGGAGCAAATCTGTACCCTTTTAATTGCGTTTCAGGACCTTGCACATTGGATCTCAGCGATACATCTTTGACGATGCTGCAGGAATTGTCAAAGAGATATCGTAGGGATCAGTACGCCGTGGGCAAGCGCGCCAACAGCCTCGTACAAACGCTACCTCAAAGCCTTCGTTTTCCGTACTTTATACTAACATACGTAGTTTTCTTCCTAAGTGTGCGCTCCTGTCTAATCTATTACGTTATTCTGGCAGTAGCATACTGATATTGACAGAAAGGTGGCTTACTGACATATCAGATACAGAGGCCCTGACGGACTTGCCGAACTTTAATATTTTTCGTCATGACCGCAGAAACGCACGTGGTGGGGGCGTGCTCATCGCGACTAACAAAGAGCTATCATGCTCCATCATCAACATTACTTCAGAACTTGAATCACTATGGGCAATGTGCCATACCCCACCCGAAACAGTAATACTTGGCGCATGCTCCAGGACTCCTGGTACTGATCCAGATTTCGCTCGTGAACTTAATGAAATATTATCTCAACCTACTCATAAACACCCCATCGCACATATTCTCTATGGAGATTTTAACTTCTCTAACATTGACTAGGACTGGCTTAATGCAAACATCACCAATCGCAGGATATACTGAAGCAAAGGAATTTGTCGACCTTAGCCAACTGGTAACCGAAGCAACACCCGTCACTCATGAATATACAAACGTTTTACACCTGATACTTACGAATAACCCTGAAAGTTTAAAATTTATCGCGTACTTACGTGAAATCAGTGATCACAAAGTAATTCATACTACATTTAATTTCGTCCCCAAAACACGCCACATCTTCAGCAAAACAAGTCATTTGTAGGATAATGCCGACTACAATGTAGTTAATAACGAACTACGACATTTCCTGCCTGCGTTTGAATGCAGTCTCGATTCCCGAAGTCCTAATTATAGCTGGCTAATCTTTAAGGACAAAATAATTGAGCTAACTAATAAATTAATCCTCAAAATGAACTTCTTTGCCAATAAAAAACAAACCATGGCTTTCAAAAAGCTTAAAAACACACAAGAAATAATAGAAGAAACGTCTCTTTCGTACTGCGAAACTTAATCGAAGTGCGTGCGCATGGGATAGGTACTATGCTGCCGAAAACGCGCATTATACTGCAGTTCGAAATGCTAAAGAGAAATTTTATCACAGTGACTTACTTAAAATTCTAAAAACTAACCCTAGAAAATTCTGGGAAGTCATAAACCCGCAACCGCCACATGACATTACACTTATTAACGATAATGGCGAGGAGGTGAGTGATGCTCATTGTGCTGAAATGTTTAACATGTTTTTTAATGTTTTACTAAAGAAACTGATTTACGATTATCTACGCCACCTACTACTACATTATCAATTATGGCCCCAGTGACATTCTCTGGTGTTGGCATTTCGTCCTTCATCGACAAAATGAAACTTTAATCATCGGCCGTCGTAGACGAAATTAACTCCACACTGTTAGAAATACTAAACAAATTATTGCGGTGCATTTCTCAATGCTGTTCTCACCGTCGCTTGAAACTGGAATTTCGCCAGACGACTGGAAAGTCGGAGAGGTCATTCCGGTCCACAAATCAGGTAACAAGAGAGAGAGAGTTTAATTGAAAGAAGGCAGAGAGGTCGGCCTGAGCTAAGGTGCTCTAGCCTGCTACTCTGCACAGGGGGAGGGGGAACAGAGGCATAAAGGTGTGATGCGGGACGATGATGACACAACAAGAGGGATCAGGCAACAAACAATGCCCCTTAAACTACCGCCCCATTTCACTAACGAGCGTCCCATGCAGAATCATGGGACATGCCATAAACTCTCACATAATGTACTTCCTGGACACGAACAATTTCTTTTATTGTTCGCAGCATGGCTTTCGTAATTTTTTTCCTTTGAAACTCGACTGGCAATATTTATTCATGACTTACATTCCGATCTTGACCGTACCTTCAGTCTGATGCAATATTTCTCGACTTCGCTAAAGCATTCGACAAAGTACCGCACAAACGCCTGATACTAAAACTTGCCCAGTTAAACGTGCACCCTCACATTATCGAATGCATTTCAGAATTTCTTACTAAGCGTTCTCAGTGCGTCTCTATTACAAATAACCGTTCTAGCTCCCTCTCAGTAATATCTGACGTCCCCCAAGGGTCTGTCCTCGCACCCCTTCTGTTCTTAATATATATTAACGACCTACCCAACCATATATATTCTTATATCCGTATGTTGGACGATTGCGTCATCTATCGCACAATTCCCAACCTTTCTGATCAAAATGCACTACAATATGACCTTAACCGTCTACAGGAGTGGTGCGATCTTTGGCTAATGAAGAATAATCCCACTAAATGCAAACTCGTTTCGTTTCAACGCCAGCGTATTCCTTTGCTTTTTTTCGTACGTAGTCTCTTACTCCACTGTTGAACAAGTCCGACCTTATAAATACCTTGGCGTCACCTTGCCTGCGATCTTTCCTGGCGCGCACATGTCAACAATGTCATATCAGCGAGCAGATCTCTCGGTTTTTTTAAAGCGTCCTTTACGTCACGCCCACAGGACATAAAGCTTCTCGCGTATAAATCTCTAATCAGGTCTAAACTAGAATATGTTACGTCCATCTGGAGTCTGCACCAGGTATACTTAACGAATTAGAATCCGTGCAAAATCGTGCCACTAGGTACATTCATTCTTCATACTCAAATGACATAAGCACATCATCCATCAAACGCAGAACTGGTCTTCCAAACCTTTCTGTGCATCGCCGCATCGCCAGCCTGTTTGCTTCACAAGTTTTAACGCGACAGCGTTATGTAGCTGGTGTCGCAGAAAAGCCGGTGTCGTCGGTGTCGGAGTTGGCGGTGTTGGCCGTGAGCGAAAAATCCCGGAAGGCAATTTATAAACAACAACAACTTGCAAGATGAGCTGGGTGGGAATCGAATCAGGGTCTCCGGAGTTTGGGACGGATACGCTACGACTCAGCCATGAGTTCGATGGTTCAAAGCGAGACGAAAGCGCCTCTAGTAAATTCGGTGTTGCCTTAGAAACGTGCCATAGAAAGTTATACTGCGGTGTATATCGGTAATTATGAGCATGTAAATTACAGAAGTGGCAGTTAAACGCGTAGCGAAGTACGTTTCCGCTACATTTCTTCTGCGCTTGCCAGACACGCAGAGCCATCTTGCGGCAAACACAGAAGACCCCCTCATCGCAATGTACGGCGCTGCCCCGACAGTTGGCGCGCTACTCGCCCACTTCTCGCCTTCGTCTCGTTTAAGTGCATTTAAATGCACCGGTGCAAGGCACGTCGCGGCCCGGCTGTCCGTGCCGATCACGACGTTTGGCTCGCGTAGATCGTTTCCCCCTCCTAGACACCGAGTTCTTTGGTTCGTTCCGCTTGCTCAGGCGCACGTTTCGTTGCCGCGCCGAACGCTGCGTTGCTCGGCGCTAACCGCGTGATTGGTGGGTGCGAAGTCCCATGCGGGGCGCCTCGCAAGTGATCGCTGCGCCGTAGCGCATTGTCTTACACCCCTTGGCGGGCCGACGGGAACGCTGTCGCGTTCCACTCTTGAAGGCGAAGCTTAAGCGTCCTCCAATTTTTTCCACAGCTTCCTCAATCGCGCGCCCTGCATCAGCCCACCGACGCGCATATCCCACCACACTACCCATCCGTATCAAATTGCACGCTCACGTGCTCGCACTACCACCTTCGCTTCCTCATTTTTTCTTTGTACAGCAGTGGACTGGAATGGCTTTCCCCGAGACATTGCAGCCATCACGTGTCGATCAACTTTTGCAGAAAACGTCACAGCACACTGTTCCGCATAAAGAGTGTTATTTATAACCTTGATTTGTTAGCCCACCCCTTATGTAATACCCCCTAAACGGGGGTCCTTAAGGTAATAAAGTGATGTGATGTTGCGTCTGTTGGTAACAAATATTTATTTCTTTTGCAACATGCAGCTAATCTATGTTGCCTTTTCTTGAAGAGATGTAATGGTTCATTTTTCTTAATATGATACTTGAAAATGAATAAATCGAGTCATAATGAATATTTTGTAGAATAACGAAAGAAAAAAAATGGTAAGGATGGAAGGATCGATAAGTTCAGCCTTTTATTGCCTGGGCGAATCACACTGCTGTGCTGCATTTCGTAAACGGGAGGGAAACGCTTTGCTGCAATAATAATGAGCTTGTATTTAAGCACTCCCTGAGCCCTCGAGGTAAAAGTCCACTGGAAAAAGCTAGCAAAAAAGAAATAATGCGCGCGTAAAGAGAAAGATAATAAAAAGAAACGAACGATACGAGTGCAGGCTTGCAGTAGACGTCCTTAAGAGTCGTTAGAGGTAGTGTATTCTGCCTGGTGTCGGGAGGCGAGGGTCATTTGCGTAGTAACTTCCTTGAGCTCGGCGGTTTTTGTTCTCCAGACCCTCGCCCGTATATGCCGGAAAGTGACGGCGGAAAGGCGTTGATACCCTGGCTCGCATTACGCCGCGGCTGGTAGCATGGGCAGAAGGCCAATGGTCCGTTTTTATGCTGTCTTTGTGTGTTTCGGTGAAAAAGAAGACAAGGACGTGACCCCATCTAGGAAAGCGCACCCACTGCTGCCCAGCCTTTCTAGTTTTTTTTCTCGCGCCATTGATGACAACTTTGTTTTTCTTTTTTTCGTGTAACGTAGATACTTTTTTTGCTTCTGTCCGTCTTTGTGCGTCGACATTTTGCTTTTCGCTATGCTCCTTACATGAAACTAAGCAGAAAACAAGGAAAGACTTGCAGGTAGTTTTTGATTCAACGGTTTACACCACATTGTTCTCGTTCTAGAAAGTTCAGGTTATCTTTAAGTATACTTTTAAAAGACAAGTCTTGAGGTTCCTACCACCTTCGCATAATCGACGTTGATGCCATTGTGTGATCAATTCTGCGTGTAATTGGTCGCTGCGACTGTTCAAATTGGAACGACCCAGCAGAGGTGATCTCTGGGTTAGAAATTTCAAGAAAAAAATAGGACGATCCTGGGGTTGACTTTTGCAAGCAAGCTCGACAGCTGCACACCATCTGCCATTTTTCGAGGGTATGCTACGCCTGTTCAACTATCTGGTAACTGTTTTTTTTTTTAGCGAAGAAAGGCGATTCGAACCTGCACACTTGTAAATCAGCAAGCAGTTATGTATCCACGCTGCCTAGTTTGCTTACAAAGATTAAAGCAGGTAGTGTGCCATAAGCATGAACCCGTTTCCATGGCATGCCAGCTGCAGTAAACAGAGCAACCTCGCACATTTAACCGTAATGGAATATTTGAACGAATCGTACATCAACTTATCGAAACGAATATTTTGATCTAAAGCGAAACTATTCCATTCGCACCAAACATTTCAGCTATTCTTACGCCCACAAACTTTGACTGAATTATACACCTGCGACCGAATAAGAACAAGGGTTCAATGAACCCAGGCTTATTGCAAATATGGGATAGATAGGAAAGCGCCAGATCACACCAGTGTAACAACAATTATGGGTTAATAACGGAAAGTTATCTTTTCTTTTTTTAGAGCCTTTACCTTGATGTATAGGACACTTAAGAATTAGTGAATGAAGGGCCTGGAAAATTGGAGGAACTGAGGAAGTAGCAATTTTTCCGTAGTCTCGTCATGGCTGTCAGTGTCTTTAAGTTCACTTAATTTGTTCCCCACAAATAATACACCGGGCTATCTATATAAGTAACCGAGACCGATATCATGGCTGCCGAAATCTTATTTTGTTTAATGGAACCCAATTTACTAATGATGATATTATGTGTACGGCATGTGGCTATCGCCGTCTGCTGTTTTCAACACAATCGCACCCGTGCCAAGGCCGAGGCACTAAAGTCAAACCAGTGTAGCGTCTGCGCCTCCACGCTTTTTCAGCTGACTGCCGTCTAGTTGAATACCTGGCAATTCAGAAAGTCAGCCTCGTCGCTGACATTCATAGAGCCTTCGCTGTTGGGCGTGTGATCGTGACGCTTGGCGCTCATCTCTTTTGTTCCCTCTGTGAAGTCATATGTGTGCTCGCCAGTTAATGTGCTCCTTGAACTCACGCACGAATGAGCAGGCCAGTGTTATGTCAAAGACGGCGTCAGCAATCTTGTCGTATGCGATAGTAACGTGTCTTGAACTGATGCTCCTTAAAGGGCACGATAGCAAACTTCAGTGTCAAAAGACGCTGAAAAGGTCATGATAGGAAGCTTCTCTCCTGCAATCGTCTTATATGTTGAAACTGGGGATGAGTGAGGGCGCTGGTTGTCTCGTTCGCCAACTATATTTATGCCAGTCCATGATGCACTCTGCGTCTAGCATCATCCATTGCGTGGAGTCCAAGAACTGGTGACGCATATACAGTAGTTGTGTTCAATGTTATCTTCCAACCACAATCGGCAATACTCCTATGCTGCATTCCAATGTGCCCATGTCGAAGCTATCCGGATGTTGGCGAAGTTTTTTTTTTCCTTCTAGTGGCGCTTCCAATGCAGGTGATGGCTTAGAAACAAATTCGTTTGCGACATGACCACGGTGCCTGTGAGCGTTGCTGTCGGCGAGGGCCTCGTGCATTCTTGATCCGTTGCAATGGCACCGAACGTCCTTACATGTTCTTATTTTATTCTTCGATATATTGGTTTCCCTTGGCATTATAATTCTTCTGCGGTGACCATTAAACGCACGCGTTATTTTTGCATGCGCATACATGTTCTTCTGTCGCATGGGTTCGGGTTTTCTTCTCTTCTTGGTGACCGTCTTGGTGACGTCGATGACAAGCTCATCCGACGCAAATAACGTTAAACATTTATTGGGGCATTGATCTCCTCGTGGTCGTCCCTATGATTTATATAAACTTAAAGGCTTTTTCATGTTTCTTCGTTGGCGGTTGGGAAACGCATCTTGCTTTAGCTTTGTGCCCTTCTTCCAGAGGCCTGCAATTTTTTCTTCGTTTTCATTTTGTCTTTCATTCTTCAAGACACGCAGTCGTCGGCAAAGTCTCAGAAATACTAGCCAGCTTTTTAATGACCACTGCAGCACCGCTGCAAACGCCTTCAAAACAATCAAGGCAGTCAGAGGTCAACTAAAAGTGAAAAACAGCTTTTCTCGCGCGCTCCTTATTATTACTCTCTGCCGATTTCTTGGGCTCCTCAGCAGATCAAATCACACACTCTCTGTCTGCCCTCACTGCAGTCACCTTATCTGCTTGAATTGTTTTGACTTATTTAATAATACCGCTCCCTCTGACTCCAGTGTTATTGTCTGGCCTTCTCTCAAGTTCTTCAACTCATTTGGAGCTTGGCTTTCGTGTGGTAGACTTCAAACCCGAAGTCATCACGTGCGTTTCGTTCAGCTCGATCACGTTACGTGCTCGTCTGTCGATGCGTTTCAGGTTCTGCCTCTTTGATTCCCGAAGTAAGCAAATGCCCTTCAGTTACCAACTGTCTGTCTCGTATCCAAGAGATGATGATCGCTTTTCCTCATGGTCACTTGCATCTCTAATCACATGTATTGCGTTCTGCGTAACGTCTAGCAGATCTGTCCTAGTCTTCAAACTGTTCTATTTGAGCGCTTGCGCGAGGCAAGAACCATAGGCGTGGCATAGTCCTTGCTCAACAACATTATTAATCGTCACGTCGACCCATTCTTATCTACCATCCCTCAAACACACCCCTATTCCTGAGGGCACGCCCCTTCACGCTTACTGAAAGAACTAGGTTCACAGGCTGGATAGCTGGGCTAGTTTCGGGTCTGGCATTATAGCACTGCCATGTTCCCGGTATAGCCAACAAAAAATTCAAAAACTTATGTGATATTTGGCTCCATTTCTTAAAATTACGAAATAATAATGTAATGTTACGCAATTATGCCTAGAAATAAAAGCTTTATTTTCCAGTTATCTTTTCTTGGTGTCTTCGTTTTTTGTATTTGGTAGCTTCATTTGATGCGCCAAATGGCGGGACATTCGCTACTAATGCTTCAGCTGACATTCTGTTCGTCTGCTTCTGCCGCTCCCTGCACACGTGCATGCTTTTCCCGTCCACTGTGCGCAGCAATATTTTGTTTCTGTACCTGCTAATTGTGTGGCAATGTCGGGAAAAGCGAAAAGAAAAAAGCCACGAGGTGTACTGCGCCACAGTACACCTCATGGCTTTTTTTCTTTTCGCTTTTACCGGAAGTATAAAAAAAAAAAGAAAGGACCTGCGCCAACTCGGAGAGGGACAGCAGGTCCTTTTTTTTTTTTACACTTCCGAGAAAATGAAAGGTATGGTTGCTTTTTATGCAGCCTTATGAAGCGAATTGTCGCAGACCTTATTGAGAAAGCTAACCTGAATTATTAGTCACTAACCTTACTGAAAAGAAAAGAAGGGTCTGCCGTACGCGGTACAATTGTGTGTGCGTGTGTAAAGAAGCTGAAGCTACCTGTTAGCAGCAGCTCCTGAGTCGAGTGAACACTAGCTAACCCGCTGACGGAAATTGAGCGCAGTTATATTTTGGTTTCTGCTCTTCATTTTCTTGAGAAGTAAAAAGCTGAGATTTTAGCTTTGCTGGTTGTTTAAATGCGTGCTGCATGAACAAGGTCGTTACGCCAGAGAATACTGCACCGGACTGTTGTTGTTGTCGGCATTGCATGCCGCCTGGTGCTTCGTGAAGTGCGGTAAACGAAGGAGGGAGCCCTGTGAAGGCACAAAACGCACGTCAATCCCCATCTCCTCAGCGTTGTATGCTACGGCGCCGTACGCCATTTGACGTTACGAAGCGGAAATTGCTCTCTGAGCACCAAGGAACAGTTTTATTGCGAGAGCCATTACATGGACACTTCAGGTGGATTTCCGCCGCCGCGTTGTGGGGGCCGTGAGATTCCCTATATTGTCCACGTGCAATAAAGTCAACGGGCACTTAATTATCCCAACGTGGATGAATGCGAAAGCATTGTGACCACCGCGCGGGGGTTTGTACTCCGGCGGCGGCTGTGTATGGGGTGGCAGTAAAGTGTCGTGCGTAGTGACTCCGCCCCGTGATCACCCGCAAGTCGCTCAGGAAAACATTGTCGTTCATCGATTTCAAATGGAGCTTGAATCGCCTTCCAACTTACGGTGTTGTTATAGAAACGCGACTACATCTCGCGGGGCAAACACTAGTTGATGAAAATTATACATCCATCACCAATGGAAACACGTGAAAAAAATACATACAACATCATTAGATTAGTAAAATGAGAACTCACCGGAAATTCGATTCCACCCACGAATAATTATGAGCACGAAACTGTGCAGACTTTCCCAAGTTTCCTCGTGGCAATGCATGCTGAGATATGACGAGAAGCTATTGCCGTATTTAACACTCTAAAGGGCGTCAAAACTCTCTTATGCGTAGCCATAAAAAGTGACGACAACATATATAGTATTACCCTAATAAGGGGTGCTATAACATAAAGCTATTCCAAACATTTCTATTCCAATTCTGCCATCAGCCCTCCGCGATTGGTCAAAAACTTTTTTGGACCACCCTCACTTCGCCTGTCTGTCACGCGACGTCACGAAAACGGCGATAGCTCCCCATCTGATATGACGTGTACACACTGATTATGCATGATTGTAACGAACAAAAGAAAAATAGTTATTTCTAATTCGACGCCTTTTTGCCATTAAATCTCGGCTATTGGTCAAAAGTTTTCGGGCTGCACCCGCTTCACCTGCCTGTAACGCGACGTCACAAATCTGCGAAATCTCACCACGTCAAAGTGACGTGTACGCGTTAAAGATGCATTAATATGCCGAACAAAACAGAATTTTTTTTTCTGAATAGCTGCCCCGTTTCGAAAGGAATAAAAGATGGCTGCCGCGATGGCTCAGGCACTGGCTACTCGCACCTGCCGGTGAGCACGGGTTTATTTCCGTACAACAAAACGTTTTGCGTGGCTGTGTAACGTTTTTGATCACTTTTGGCCCGTTTACAAACTCGCTCTGCCAATTCTTCTTTGCTAATGATCCGTTTTAGCAGCATTCATAACCTTCCGTTGTATGCCGCCGCGATTTTTGACCAGCCACCGCAAGCTAAGTAAGGAAAGCCGACCAAACGCAGACACCACCACCACCCTCTTCATCCGGTTATCGATTTTCAGTGCACTGGCTCGGCCCCATCGAATCCCTCTCCACTTGAGCGTGCTCCTCGCCTCTTGTCAGCCAATTAGATTAGACAAGCTGCTCAGTGCAAGCAATGTTGTTCGTTTTTAAAGCAAACAAAAATGACCTCATATAATGAGGAGAGCGTTTGATTGGTCTCTTCAGATAACCCTGCGTTTCACCGCCAGATGCTTGCGTCGGTGGTTACGCAAATTTGACATCAGGTGATTGGAGTAAAAACATATTGGCATAGCTTTACGTTATAGGGCCCAAGATTTGATAAGTACCTTTATTTTTTAACTGCTTTTTAACTAAATATTATGTTTTAGGCATGTCTTCGATGCCAGAGAAAAACTACAAGTGGCACGCATGCTGTGTCAGTCAAGCTTAAAGCGTTGTTTTTGTGAATAACTTCAATGTATTCTTGATTTCATCTTAACAACGAAGTAACAGATGTGTGTTGGTACTAAGGATATATGCATATGGTACTTAATTCAACATCTGGATAACCCATTGCTCTGAATTCATGCAAAACTCTCAAGACTCATTTGTGTAATGCGTGCCGTTATAGAATGAGGCCTATAGATACAGATGGGTGCATTCAAATTACATTGTGACGCGATGTTCCTGCTAATATTCTCACTTACGCTTTTTTGGTTATGTTGTGTGCTCCGCATATGCGATGTCATGTGAACTGGCGCAGTAGACGACTTGGAGCAGCAAGCCAAGAAAGTCAAACGTTCACTTTTTTTTTCCCACCGAGAAGTTGGCCCCGCGAAATGTAGATTCCGCTGCCGTGCCTCCAAACCTTAGTCATAGTCACAAGCCATAGCCAACGGTACAAGGCAGATATTAAAGGAAATAAAAAGATTAAGGAGATGTATACTAAAATGCTAGATAAATAACATGTATAGCATACCTGAGTAAATCAAGCAGGCTAGGTGACTATTCGTCACCAGCCCGCTTCAAAGGGTATGCCACTAAATCATCAGTCATCACCACCAAGCCGCCATTGTAGGACGTATGGGCTTCTATGGCAGCTTCGCTACCATGCGTACATATATACCTTTTATGTATTCTAAACGCAATAGGGGAAATTTATGTTTTAAGAAGAACGAATGCGCTGCTGATACCTAATACGAGAACAACCTTACACACACAAAAAGTTATTTGCGCTACAAGAAGAAATAGGCTGCAAATTATAGCTGCAAATCCAAACAGACCGCAACAGCTAACATATAAGGTACTTGTTTCCTGTTGCGTCTGCCGAGAAAATTGTGCGCTTGTCGCGCACCAACAAAACCATTGGCATGAGAGCTTACAAAATAAAGAAAAGAAAAAAAAAATCAAGCATGCTTTGCCTACAATGCGCAGCCGCAGTGGTTGCTTAGTGGCTTTGGTGTTGCGCTGCTAAGCACGAGGTTACGGGATCAAATTCCGGCCACGGCGGCCCCATTTCGATGGGGCCGAAATTCAAACACACCCCTGTACTTAGTTTAAGTGCATGTTAAGGAATCCCAGGTGGTCGAAATTAATCCAGAGTCTTCCACTACGGCGTGGCTCATAATCAGATCATGGTCTTGGCACGTAAAACCTCGTAATTAAATTTTGTTTTTATCATGCGCCAGGAATTACGCAATTTGAGTTCACCTGCGGGGCATACAATAGGTATACCAGCTGACACAGCTATGCTAGGCTTTCGGCATTTTTACCTGTCCGAATTGTCACCCTTGTCTGGGCGATAATTTTGAAGAACTTCGCGTCGTTCCTGGATGCGTGACCCGGATGTTCTTCACAGAGACAAGCCGTAACACTTCCCAGCCTGGCGCGCATCTCTCCATGCTGGCGTTGGCAGTTTTGGGCCACGATTTTGTAGCGATGCCTTCCGCTAGATTATGTGCCACATTGACCACCACCCGCTGTGATGGTCTAGTGGCTTTAACGTTGCGCTGCAAAGCCAGGGGATGCTGGATCGAATACCGGCCACAGCGACCGAATTTCGATGGGGGCGAAACGCAAAATAACCCATGTGCCGTGTATTGGGGCACGTTAAAGAACCGCTGATGGTCGAAACTAATCCGGACTCTCCCATTACGGTGTGCCTCATAATCACATCGTGGTTTCGGCACGTAAAACCCCAGAATTTTAACATGTATCACCCACCGTTCATGTCCGGTTGAACCCGCTGATAACGCGCAGCGTCGCTCTGACCACTTACGGAGCGCGAAATGCGCGAGAAGCAATACCATCAGAAAAAGCATCCCTACACAATCGCGGCCCTGATTGCCTTTGCACCGCAGACTTCTCATCATGACTAGGCAGCGCCGATTACACTGCCTTTTCATCGTACCCCGCACGAACCACACGTAGCGGTGGTCTCCGCACATGACCGCGCATGCTCGGATACAGGCTCTACCAAATAAAAAAAAACAGCTGGGAAGCCATCGTAGCCGCGCTACGAAATGCAAACTTGTAGGCTCAGCAGGAGCTTGTGTTGCGCGCCCTCGACATCTGTATTAGAAGCCCCACTCTCCAATCCCACAATAAAACTAAAGGTATCTATGTCTCGCTCCCCGGAATATCCTGTAAAACTTCTTGGGGCCATTTAGACGAGAATGCAGGAAGGTGTAGTGAACTTTGGATTGGAAAGTTGGAAGAGCGTTCACTTATTCTTAATCCGTGCGATACCCGTGTCACTGACCGCCTTCACGAATGGAATAATTATTCATAAGCACTTCGGTATCCTAATCATCAGTGCGTTATTCATTGTACACCACCAAATATTTCACTAAGTGTTTAATTTATTCTAAACCTATTTTGGAAACGCAAACGAGAAAGAAGTCATAAGGCAAAGGCAGGGAGGTTAACCAGCCTGAGCTCGGTAGGCTCTCCTGCACTGGGGAAGCGGGAAAGGGGATTGGAAGAAGAGAAGGAAGAAAGAAGTTCACATTTTGCACAAGCGTTCATCACTTAGTCAGGCGGTCATACAGGCTTGAGCATTTCACGAAACGCACCATGCCTTTGTGGCCTTGCACATAGCAGACGCATGAGGCCACGGGCCCAATGTTTTCTTCTCTGAAAGTTCTCCAAAGCTGTACGAAGGGCACTCCTCTCGTTTTCGTATCTGGGGCAGTCACAGAGGATATGTTTGGTCGTTTCTTCGACACCACATGTGCTGCCATTGGGACTGTCCGCCATACCAATTAGGAATGAGTAGGCGTTTCTGAAAGAAACTGCTATTCGCAAGCGGCACAGTAGCGTTTCTTCCTGTCGGTTATAACGAGGTAACAGTTGCAATGTCATATGCGGGTCCATGGAATATAGTGTTGCGTACTCCATGGTAGCGTATCGTACCGCTCCCGCGTTGTAGCGACGCCTGCCTATTGAAGCTCGACCGACGTTACAATTGGGTAGCGTGGCGTTGTCGGCGGGCTGCAGGCATCCGGTAGGCCATGGCGACCAAGCAAGGGCGAGACGATTTCTGGTGCAAAACTTGCACGGTTTATTCAAAGGTAGATGAAAGAAAATGAGAAGAGCATGAAGTGATCTAAAAAGTACATTTCGGAGCCCCTTAAATAGGCTCTCTACAATCGTGGGAGGGATCTTGCTTCCATCGACGTCACGTGACCGGCACAGAAAGCCTGCTGCAAGGGGGAGGGCTCTTGCTTCCGTCGACGTCACGTGACCGGCACAGAAAGCCTGCTGCAAGGAGGAGGGCGTCCCGCCTCCTGGAATTGTAGACGCTCGCCCGTCTTTTTTGCACGTTGCTGGTTCGTGGAAGTTCTCCTGTAGAGTTTGACCGTTCGAAGACACATACACACACACACACACACACACACACAAACGAGGCCTGTAAACACTGCGGGGCTTCCGCCAGACAGGCAGACACCCGAAATGGTCATGGCGAATTAGGAAGCCACGCTTCATTTCGACGAGGCAAGGTGTGTGAAGGTCGGGGGAGAGAAATTTCTTTCTGCACGTGGTCTGGGACGCCAACCGTAGCAGGAGCAGTCACGCCTCATTTCGACGAGGCATGGTGAGAGAAGGTCGCGTGAAATTCCTTTCCGCACGTGGTGCCAGACGCCAACCGTAACAATAGGCGCCGGTTGGTGAACTCCGTTGTGTTCCATTTCCTTACATTAATAATATGGGCAAGACCGCTGAGGTGCCGCGCTGAATCCGTTCTCGACAATGGTGTGAAAGTGCTTTCAAACACATCATGTGCCTCACGGGCGGCTTTTTGTGCACTTTCATTACCAGTAATTTTGCAGTGCCCAGAGTAGCCACTGAAATACAATGTCGTGGCCTCCGTCCACCGCTTAATGGTAGCGTAATCGTATCTCTGCTACCAATTGTTCATGTGGGCTGCGACGCAGGGCTGATAAGAGTGATTTTAGGCCTGCCTTTGAATCACAGAATATCGCCGAGTGATTTGGTGATTGTTGCAGCACATAATGCACTGCGCTACGGAGGGCGTAAAGTTCGGATCCTTTTGATGTCGTGACGTGCCTGACCTTGAACTTCTTGCAGATTGACATCGACAGAATGACTACGGCACCAGTAGAGCTGGTTGGAGTTGAAGAGTCATCTTTATCAGCGTGAACCCGATTGGAGTATGAATCACGCAGTAGATGTAGAGCGGCTTGATTCAGGGCACAAGCTGGGAAGTCGAACTTCTTTTCAACGCCTGGAATGGAAAGCCGCGCATGTCGCTGCCGGAAACACCACAAGAAACAAGATTATCTTGCTGCAGGCGTGAAATCGGATGGAAGAGTGGATAGATACGAGGCTACGAGGCCCGAAAAAGTTGCATCTGGTCTACTTTCCGAGAGATAAGCAAGGCATTCAGACTGGAGTAGGGAAAGGTCACAAAGATGATTTCTAGATTAGATTATGGGGTTTAACGTGCCAAAACCGCGATTTGATTATTAGGCACGCCGTAGTGGGGGACTCTGAAAATTTGGGATCTCTTCACCCTTCTTCACTAGAATAGCAGCTTGGGCTTGTTGGTTTTCCATCCTGGTGTTAACAGCGCAAAATGTAGACGAGAGACGAGACGAGAAGACGACCCCACAAGCGCTGAGTTTCAACAACGTTTATTTTGAAAGAAACACGGCTTCTTATACCATTGCCAACACGTGCCCACACCCTTCTTGTGGTCATGTGTCATGTTTGGTGCGCGCCGCGCTCAGTGTGCGCGTTTTCTCTGAATGTGGTGGTTGTATCATGTGCCCATCAGTTCCACCGTGAAATCTGTCAGTGCCAGGTGACGTTTTCGTCGTGCGCTTTGGAGCTCCATCTCCGCGGCGCCAGTACGTCTCACGCCTATCAAGAGGTAAGTGAGAATTCCTAGAGTGAGTGTTTTTCCATTAGCAGCCCTGCAACCTTTTCGACTAGCGTGTCGTCGTGTTTACGCGTAATCGAATGCCAGGCACTGTACGTTCCCGTGGTTTGCGGCCACGGTAACATAAATCGGTGACGGACCATCCATTGCGCTCCCGCAATACTATGTTTGGTCGCATCGTGCTGCTTTTCTGCAAACTTTTGAGCTTACTCTGTGCTATATTGTTTCTGTACAGCGCTGAGATCCGCCGAAAAAAAAAAACATTTCTGAATACGAAACTTTAGAACCGCTAACTTCCACGCAGGCCACAGGATGGGCCCGCGAGAGTTATCATTGTGTCTTTCGTGGACAGTGGTAAATAATAATAATAATAATAATAATAATAATAATAATAATAATAATTCCCGACACTCACTTTCCGGTATTGCATCACTTGAGCTGAGAGGTGTGCGCCCAGACCTTGGCGCGCCGCCGCGGATGCAAACTGGTCGGCGAGATCGACGCGCCATTTTAATAGGAATAAAGATTTCTTTTGTAAGTCAGTCCAGCTTCGTTTAAGATTTTGTGTTGTTTAATTCTTTTGCATGTCTCAAGCATAGAATCATGTGAAGCAGGCGAGAAATGAACAATACAATACAAACATAAGTAACCCTGCTCTCCACGCGCCTGTGTATGCGTGTCGTCACAAGCCAGCGCAACGGGGGATTCCGAAACTTCCCCTTCAAAAGCGCAGTATGGCGCAACGAGAAGAAACAGCGGCCTCGAAACATCGCAATCACGGCTTGAGGGTCCTGGGCACTGTAGTTGTCGGTAGAATCGGCAATCTGTCTGGTAGCGGCATGAACGCGAGAGATGCAACTTGTAGCAAGATAGAAATTTCTATCCCCGTTGTGTTTAAGGTGCCGGCTGGAAATTTTTGCATTATTCCGGCCGTTGCATTCGAAGTTTTTCTACATTTCTACATATAAAAGGATATTTTTACATATAAACTGCATGGTGCTGTTTGCAGCATTCATACAAAAAATTGAATGCAACTGACACCGATAACTACACTGGACTATAACACAGTTTCCATGTGCAGGTTAAAAAAGACCTCGTTTCTTTTCGGGAATAACTGTGCATCCGACAAATGTCTGCATTTCTACTAATCCACACTTCGTTAATTTAACCTGGTGATGGCGAGTTAAAAAAATGAGCAAATTTGTTTTCTTCTGCATCATAACATATATCTCAGCGGGGAAAAAAAATATGTTCACCTGGTGCAGAAAAAAAGTATTTTGACTCTATCTCCTTTAGGGAAAAAGGACGTTATAAGAAAAGTTACGTAAGCAAAGGGTGATTAATATTCAGAACAAGTGATTTCGCTTATTGTCCAGTCGCGAATGTGCATTATAACATCGGCTAATTGGTTGGCAGCTTAAACCCAACAAAAGTTGGTCAGAGAACAAGTCAGTTTTTTTTTTTTCTTTTACGTGAAGCAAATTGTCTAAACCCAATCTCATTCAGAACAAGTGGAAGCAAAGTTAACATATCTAGAGAGTCTCACGTGCGTCGGTGCTGGCTTAGCTATTCAAGACTAATTCACTGACTCTTTGCTCAATGGGAAAACACTTCATTTAAACAGAGGCATAGCAAAAAAGAAAACAATTGCGACTACAACGCAACAGCAAGGCTCTGCATGTTCGCGGAGAAAGGAATATACAAACGCACTCAACACAGACGCTTTTAGATATGAGCCCATTATGTCGGCTGAAAAGCAAAAGACTTACGAAACGATTTGCATTTATCTCACTTTCAACACCTCTGTATTCGGTCTGCATTCGGTATGAAAAGGCCAGAACTTCGACCAGTTTAGCGCAGAAGGATGTAGCGAAAGTGCTTTTTTAAATTTGTGGCTTCGGTTTCCACGCCGCCGGCGCCACTCGGCCGCCGGTCGAAACCGACACGGCGCACACCTCTACTTGAGCTTCGCTTGCGTTTTGTTTGCGTAACTGCGATTGCGATGGCAATTGTACAACTGAGCAAGGTTGGAATTACTGAACTTTTGTATGCATTTGTATAGCGGTCGGTGCACTCGCTGCACATTATGGCCGGCCGCGCTGCTCAATTTTACCACGTTTGTCTTTAGGGCTGGTATATTGCTCTTGCCAAACAGTGCTGTGCCCATTTCTTGGAATAACGAAATTTTTGGGCGACTTGTTAGAATTCTGCTCGCGTACACGTGATCGGATTCTAGTATGGTGGTGACATCAAGTAAAGTTGACTCCTACCCGCCGTGGTTGCTCAGTGGCTATGGTGTTGGGCTGCTGAGCACGAGGTCACGGGATCGAATCCCGGCCATGGCGGCCGCATTTCGATGGGGGCGAAATGCGAAAACGCCCGTGTACTTAGATTTAGGTGCACGTTGAAGATCCCCAGGTGGTCGAAATTTCCGGAGTCCTCCACTACGGCGTGCCTCATAATCAGAAAGTGGTTTTGGCACGTAAAACCCCCCACAAAAAAAAAAAAAAGAGTTGACTCCTCAGCTGCACGTGACGATCGAAACGTTGTCGCTGACCTGTTTACACGTGGTCGTATTTTTTTGGTACGTAACGGTGAAAATTTTTCTCAAAGTTTACTGTTTCTGCCACGCGCTCGTAATGGTAGCTGTGCAGCTTAAACTTCGTACCTGTGCTGTTGGCGTTTTATTTGGGTAACCGCGATTGCGAAAGTAAACGTAAAAATGCGTACGTTCAGAATAACAGAACTTTTCATGGCCTTTGTATCGCGATCGCAGAAATTCCTGCACGTGATGGCCGGTCGCAGTGCTGAATCTAACCCCGCGTGTCTTAAGGGCTGGTATTTGTTTTTGTCAGTGTCGTGCACTTTGCCAGAATAGCGAAATCTTCGGGCGACTTGTTAGATTTCTGCTTATTTACACGCGAACGGGTGCATGTCAGTATGGCGTTAAGGTCAACTTCACGTCTCAGCTCTGTAACGCTCGAAACGTTTGCGTTGCTTAGGTCGTTTGCACATGGTCTAACGTTTTATTAAGAAAGTTTGAGTTGACTCTCTGTCAGCGCTCGTAGTGATTAACCGTGTCGCTGAAGCTTCATCTGCCACTGGCGTTTTGTTTGCGTAACGATCGCGATAGCAATCGTAAAACTCCGTATGGATGGAATAACTGAACTTGTTTTATTTATTTGTTTGTTTGTTTGTTTGTTTGTTTGTTTCAATACTTTGAATGCTACGTAGGGCGTTACGGAGAGGAATGAGACTCTTACAAGACGTGGAAATCGCGGTTTTGAATGATGGTGGAGCAGCTATCACAATCGGAGCCCTCTGAATTCATAACGAAATAAAATAAATTTCTCTGAATAGCAAAATTTAGGGCGATTTGTTAGGCTCCTGCCTATTTGCGCGTGGTCGGATGCATGCTATTATGATGGTAAGATCGAGCTTACGTCTCAGCTTCCTGCAATGATCGAAACATTTACGCTACTTCGACTATTGCTCGTTCGCACGTGATCATATATTTTTAGTAATGGGGAACGTTTGTCTCTGCTGACTGTTAAATTTGTGTGACGCGCCCACCCTGACTGATTAACCGCGTCGCTTTAGCGTCGGCTGCCGTTTACGTTTCGATTCCGTAACCGCGATTGCGCTAGCAATCGTAATACAGCGTAAGGGTGGAATAACTATAGTAGGCATTTGTATCACTATCACGTGATGGTTGGCTGACCGCGCTGCTAAATTTTCCCACGCGTTTTTTATTTATTTATTTATTTATTTATTTATTTATTTATTTATTTATTTATTTATTTCAGAATACTGCAGGCCATTGCTTGGCCCAAGCAGGAATGAATTTACATTGTCACATAACCAAGAGAATAAAATTTATACAATGTTAGCAGCACACACATATCAAAAGAATAAACCAAAAGAATATAATTGTACAATATTAGCAGCATACGGATACCAAAAGAATAAAATTATACAATATTAGCAGCACAAGGATACAAAACATACATATCAGGTAAGGAGACGATGTAACGCATCAGAAAAATTTTGTGAGGAAAAAACAGATGCCGGTAACGAATTCCAATCTTGTACTGTTTTAGGGAAAAAACTGTACTTAAAGCTGTTAGTTTTGGCGAAGATGGGAGCAAGTGAATGCTCATGAACGCTCCGAGTCCTTCTCACTAGAGGACGCTTAATGCACTCTGGAAGCTGGAGCTTATTTTTTCCTGTTAAACTATTGTTCAAGAATATCAATCTATTAATCTTTCTGCGGGTTTCTAGTGTATGAATGTTATTTGAGATCATTAACTGCGAAGGAGAGTCTTCCCTTTTGTATTTTCCGTATATAAACCTAACCGCTTTCCTATTGACTTTTTCAAGGGTCATTATATCTTTTTTTGTGTATGGGTCCCACACTACTGAAGCATATTCAAGTAAAGACCGCACACAACTTTCGTAAGCCAATTTTTTTATGTGTGCAGGGGCAGTTTTTAGCTTTCTTCGTAAAACCCATAGCTTTCGAAATGCAGATGTAGAAATATTAGTAATGTGAGCCGACCATTTTAACTTATTGTCGAGTGTTATGCCTAAATATTTATATTTGTCAACTTCCAAAATCATGTTGCCGCGAAGAAAGTAAGGAAGCAAAATGGGAGACTTCTTTCTAGGTATACGTAAGAGAACAGTTTTTTCACTATTAAGTTCCATAACCCATTTCAGACACCATTCTTCAATAGCAAAAACTGCTTTTTGAACAGAGATGTGGTCATGTTCAGATGAAATTTGTTTAAACACAACACAGTCGTCTGCAAACAACTTAACAGAGACATCTTTAGGAACAACCGCAACTAAATCATTTACATATATTAAAAACAACAAAGGTCCCAGCACACTTCCCTGAGGAACTCCTGAATGAACATTAACAACACTAGAAGCGGTCTTATTAATTTCCACATATTGCCGTCTGTCTGTAAGGTAGTCTTGAATCCATCGAATAATAAAAAATGGTATACCCATACATTCCATGTTATAGAGAAGTTTGCCATGTGGCACCTTATCGAAGGCCTTGCTAAAATCAAAGAAAACCACGTCCGTTTGCCCGGACATATCAAGCACCCGCGCAAATTCATGTACAGACAAAACAGTCTGAGTAACTGTGGATAACCCCTGCCGAAACCCGTGCTGATTATCCGACAAAAGATTTTGATCGCTCAGGAACTTTCGCAGGTAACCGGCTACAATATGCTCCAACATCTTACAGCAACTGGATGTTATGGAAACAGGCCGATAATTTGAAACAGACAATCGATCACTTTTTTTATATACGGGAACCACCCGTGCTATTTTCCATTGTGAAGGAATTTTTCCGTTTGCTAATGAGAGTTTAAAGATGTCTGTGAGGCAACCTGATATTTGTTCTGCGTAACGCCTCAAAAATACATTCGGAAGACCATCGGGTCCAACGGATTTTTTAGTGTCCAGTTTCAAGAGCATCGCCAGAACACCCTCACGAGTTACCTCAATGCCATCCTCTGGTGCAGCCACTGCTTTTATTTCATATTCGTCTAATTCTGAAGACACCTCGTAGAAATACTGATTAAAATTCTCAGCTATTTCGGCAGCATCAGTGATAATCTTGTCCCTAACTTTTATTTTAGTAAGTGCATCTTTGGGTTTACTCAAATGCTGCCAAAATTTCTGCGGATCAGTCTTTAGAAACTCTGCTAATGTGTGTGTAAAATATTTAGTCCTGGCGCAGCTCACCTTTGATAATAGCTCACGTTTGATTTCTATAAACAGTGGCGTTGACGTCCCCTGCTTCTTACGATATCTCTTAAGTCTACGCTTAATGTGTATAATTTCACGAGTAATCCATGGATGTTTCCGCTTTTTAAGTATTTTTCTGTTTGGAACGTATTTTTTAATGCAATGCCTAAGCACATTAGCGAGCCTTTGCCAAGAGCTTTCCACATCATCACATTTAATCCCAACATTTTCTTCAATATAGTCAATAATCGCCACATCGTCAGCTCTACTAAATTCCTTAACTGTAGCGACATCAAGCGCACGTGTTTTTGATTTTTCGACCTTCCAGGAAAAAGAAATTAACTTATGGTCAGATATGCCGGGTTCAATTGTAACAGTTCCTTGTCTAAATCCTTCACTAATGAACAGCAGGTCAAGAATTGATGTTCCGCGAGTACATTCAGTAATTATTTGGTCAAGACCAAGAGCAAGCATAACATCAAGGATTATATCGCTCGTATGCGATAACCCAAAAGACAGATTTTTCCAATTTAATAAAGGCAAATTAAAGTCACCCGTTACAATAACATTCTTATTTCGTAACAACAACAAACGGTCATACAATTTACTCAAAAAGCTTTCATCAGTGTCTGGAGCTCGATAAACTGCACACAAATAAAACGCCGTTTCCTTCACTTTGATTTTCAAAAAAAGGCTTTCATGCTCAGCAATCTGGCTTTCTACGTCAACATCGACAAAGGATTTAACAACCACAGCAACACCACCCCCTCTAGATCCTCGGTCCCGCCGATATGTTTAGTTTTTTAGGCTGTTATGTTGCTCGTGCCTAACAATGCTGTGCATGTGCGTTTATCGCAATAACGAAACTTTTGGGCGGCGTCTTGTTAAACGACTGCTTATTTACACGTTGTCGAATACATGCTCGTATGATGGTGGGGGCATGTTTACGTTTCAGCTGTTTGCAATGATCGAAACGTTTACGCTACTTATTCGACTATTGCTCGTTCGCATGTTGTATTTATTCTAAGTAATCGGGAACGTTTGTCTCTGTTGTCTGTTAATTTCGTCACGCGCCTTCGGCGATTAACCGTCTCGCTTAAGCTTCGTCAGCCGCTTGCATTTTCTGTGCGTAACCGCGATTGCAAGAGTAATCGTAAAACCGTGTAAGGCTTGAATAACGGAGCTTTCGTAGGCATTTGTATCTCCATGGCAGCACCTCTCACACATGGTGGTTGGCCAACCGAGCTGCTTCACTTTTCTTTCCCCTCGCATTTGCTATCATTTGGGTCAGCGTATGTTCTGACATGTGAGCGCGACGCACTGTAGAATATTACGAGATTGTTCCATCCCCATACTATCATTGTATTTTTAGTGAAGCTATAGTCGACATTCGCCTTATTCATTATTATTATTATTATTATTATTATTATTATTATTATTACTATTGTAACAGAAATTATAGGGAGACTCCTGGCGAAATTCTCCTGATGCGGCCTACGCAGGGTGCGGCCGCCGCGGTGGCTTGTTGCTTCATGAGCTCTGTTACCCTGCAGCTATAGTGTCAACGGTTCAAAGGTCGCGAAAACGTAGCTCATCAAGCTCTGGAAACGCGTTGTGACTCGAAACGGCGAGAAACGATCGCTTGTCGTTGCTGTAAGCTTGACGCTGCTATGCTCCTGTGCTGTCGCAGCGCAGCAGCAAGAGCATCCAGTATACTTGTGAAGCGCATCGAGCAGTCGAAGTTCGTGCGTTTCCCAAAAGTGTGCGAATCGCAGCTATTAGCGACTTCAGCAGTGTAACCAATGTACTTCACAAAAGTATCAGGTTATATATAAAATAAAGTACTTCCATTTTTTGTTATTATCGCAAATGTGTAGAGTGTCCATTAGGAAAACATGCACTTTGCCGGCGGCAGAGTGGCCATTGCCCTGGCCACTCTTGACCCATCCTGTCACACCATACTGAGCGATTCTCGCGCAGCAGTCAACAACTACATCAAAGGTCGTATTTCTCATCAATCACTCCGTATCTTACGACAAGCCCCGCATTCGTCTGAAAATCAAATCACCCTCGTGTGGATCCCAGCACACGCCGGCGTTGTCCACCCGCACCTCACCAACCTCAACGAGGTTACACACTCCGTAGCACGAGGACTAGTCAACCGTGCCGGAGACGGTGCAGGTGCACCCGCAAGGCGCGACCGCCTTACAAGATACAACGACCTTGTAAAGTCATTTTACCTCACAAGAAGAACCTTCCCCACCCCTCACCGCAAGTTAAACAGGGCACAGGCAACCACCCTTCGCCTGCTACAGACGAATACATACCCCTCCCTCACACGCTATCACACTATATACCCCGACATCTACCCGAGACAGACGTGCAAGGTCTGTAAAACTGAATCGGCAACACTCCCCCACATGCTATGGGAGTGCAAAGGTCAATACCAAGAGCTTAATCCCGTGACCCTCTCGTCGAGATGGCACGCCGCCCTGCGCAGCTCCCATCTCGACGACCAACTCTGGGCGACCCAGCAGGCCTACGAAGCGGCAAGACCTCGACGTCCCATCGTGGGAGGCCTAGGCCCAGCCGACAGAACTGCTGGTGTTCATTAAAGTTTACTCTCTCTCTCTGTGTAGCTTCATTCCATTCCCCCATTATAGGCAAAATACGCTAATAATCCGTCTGTTTCGCAAAGATCTGTTTTTTTTTTTTTTTATTTCGCAGCTCTTTGGGAAACTAAAGAAGTGAACTCCGTGTAGCGATGTTTCTCGCTGTAGTTTTTTTTTTATCTCTGTTCTCGAATACTCCTTCCCACAGAACAACTTTTTCCAATTGCAACTCTTCTTAGGCCTGTGGTGCGTAATCATAAGGACGCAATAAGGTGATAGCTCCTGGTGTTCGCGACGTCATTATCGCGCGTTCAATGTACTGTGAACTGAGAATCCGATCTGAATGATATAAGGAAACTGACAATTGGAACTCGATGAGCTGATATTTCGTGCTGCAGGAATAACTAGCCAGTCCCAATTGGGAAGTTTATAAATTCATTGTCTGTCTGGCTAATGAAGGTGCATGAACTGTGAAGCAGCGTGTAATTATAGTCCACTTTAAGAAGAAGCAGCAAGCGTATACCAAATAGCAACTTCGTATCTAACTTTAATAGCTGACCTGGGATACATTTAAAATGATTGCTTAGGAGAGGTTTAAATCTTGCTGTAACTTAGCAGATTGGGGTAAAGGTAAAAAAAGTCCTACACATGGCCTTTTCAGGCCATGTGTAGGACTAAAGAGAGCAATATTGGAAGACAAGTTAAAAAGAAATACATGAAAGAATTCAATAGCGACAACGAGACATTCATTTCTTTAAGTCACACCACAAGAACAAAATTTCCGCAAGCGCATTCTTGTACTAGCCTGGAATGCCCAGAATGTGAAAGTTTTGTCACGCCTCTAATGATGTACATTTCATAATTTTTCTACGTCGTGTCACCAGGGAAATATTTGTTTTCAAGGGAGCCTTTATTCGAAAAAAAAAAAAAAGGTACAGCACTCCGCACAGAAAATACGAAGGGTCATTAGCAGATTTATCGTATAGCAGTGGGCAACCATGCGCGAAATAACAAAAAAAAAACCTGCATCGAAATACCCTGTTGTGGAAGCGCACGTGGAATAAGTACGAAACAATACTCGACGGCTCTCTACGCGCGCCGTTCTTGTACGTGAAATATAATCAATGAGGTGCACGCCCTGCTCGTCCAATAAAAGAAAGAAATTTTAATAGCATTTCTTAAACTGAGACATAATGCTGCGATTGAAGCGGTATAAGTGCACATGCCGCCTATACTTTTTCTCTAGGTGGAAAATATAGATGCTTCTATACCATGCATTCACGCATGCTTTCATACTCCCAGAGTAAGATCATGACTGGACTGGAGAACTTATCCAACCTAAATTTCACAATGTAATTATGTTCCATTTGTTTGCATTATAGGTATTATCAGCTTCCATGCTCATTGTGGCGAAGCCTTTCACATTCAGAAGTGTTACTGAAAGATGATATTCAGCGATAATTTGAATACTACGACCCACTCCCGTAGTAACATGAAAGATTGTCAGACTTCTACCGGTACCGCTGATATTGAGCGTGCGTCGGTGTGCTAACAATATGTGCACAGAGAAAGTGCAAAGTGGAGCGAGGTTAGTGTAACCATCAAGTCTTGTACAGAGCACACTTAACGATAGTCTGGCGCTAATGTCTGAGTGCGCCGCCATTATGGCTCTTCATCGCACATTAAAAGGATAGGCAGTACATGGTTTTCAATTACAGTTCATCCTACTAGCTTCAAATGACTTGGAGAGTCATGTCAACCTTTAGGATGGGTATTTCTCATTACGGCTTTCTTGTTCATCAATAATTCATCCTATTCTCGTAGTTTAAGAAGTGAACAATTATTCAAGCGCTAGAAATAAGAATAACTGTTTATAATACAATAGAGAAATAGCTAATAATGAATGTTACTTAAGGAACAACATCAAGATATACAGTGATACCTCCAATAGAAAATGGGATTAATAGATGTGCAAGAAATTGCGTACAACACTTCAAGGTAAGACCCCTTATTATTCGCCGTTTTTTTCTCATATATGGTCCAAACCCTGCATTTTTCATGGGTACCCTGGTGCGTAATTCAACATGCCCAGCCTCCTAATATGCTTGAGAGACCATCTCATGTGCCGGCCATCCACGTCGAATTGCCAGATGCCAGCAGTCTCGCTACCCCTTTGCGACCACAGGACCGCTCACTTTGTCCCTGGATTGCTTGTTCTCCTGTGGCCCCCAAGTACTAGGTGTAGGCCTTTGCGAAAACCTGCTCTTCGCTAACACTGGCCCATATTGCGTGCCGCCAAGTGACCGATATCACTTATAAACTCGCTCCACTGGTGATTTCTTCCCCATCTGTTTATCCTCGCTCTGACGTGATGCGCGTTGTCCGCCTCAAACCGTAGCGTCCCCCGAATACTTCGTGTGACACTTTTCTCAAGCAGTCTTTGTTTGCCTGCACCAAGTGGGTGCTTTCGCCGCCGGAGGGTGGCGTTTCGAGACAGTTATCTCGCGGACATAGAAGAAGCTGTCGAAGTGCAGCGGGCTAGAGAAAGGATGAGGTGTGTCCTGGTCCGCCAGCACTTTGTTATGCCGCGCTTGCTGTCACTGTGAAGCGCAAATAAACCGCTTGTTCGAACAACTGCACCTAACGATGTTTTACTTGATGTTGATAATTAGTTACATTTATCTACTCGCTTACCGCTTCTCATTTGTTGTCCTTCTTCAGGCACTCCAATTTTTAGTGCATTAGGAACCTGGAAAGCTGTTTGTTCTATTGACTGACGAGTAGTGACACCCGTCAGTGTGAGCCTAAGCTAAGTAGTAATACACAGCTTTATGCACCTCACTGTTTCAATGTTTCTTAAGTATCTTACTGTATGGCATGAATGCATAGGCGGAAAGTTTTCATGTTTCCGCCGTATGGGGGGGGGGGGGGGAGTAGGGGGGCATCAGCTTTCCGTTCCCCACCGTGTGTGTATATATATATATATATATGTTCCCTCCGTTCCCCTCCTTATCTCGTTTATTCATTGCGAGGCTCTCGAATCTGGCAGCCTTGATATCATTAGGTAGTATGCGAGGATTTATTAGCCACGGGCCACGCGCCCGCGTTCCTAAGATCACGTGTTACGTGACGCTATCGGGCAAAAAAAAAGGGTGTTTCAGATCTGCCCACCTTGGCACTGAGTGGCGCTGGCTAACACTCCTATGGCTAGATCTAGTAATAGGGTTGGTCATATGGATGAACGATTAATCAATTAAAAGCATCCCACAAAACGATTAATCGCCATCGATGTCTACTTTTCATTTATACGACTTCATCGATTAAACATGTTCGATTCATTTTTTTTTAATATGACAGGAGGGGCGTGAAAATTTTGAAATCGTACTAGAATGGTGGAGCACGAGCAGTGACTTTGCGGCTGTGTAGAGCGATTGTCGGGGACTGATTTTGCGAGTCCCGAATGATGCCGAGCCGAGCGCATCCCCTCTCTTCCTCCACACACCACCACGCCGCCCGAAGCCGGAGGCTTGAAATATCCTTGCAATTCATGGCAACCTATAGAAACCTCAGTCGTTGATCCCCGTTTCTCTCCCAGTCCGCTAGAAACGTGATACGGCATGCGCGCCCGTTTGGGGCATGTATTTGACATAGCGATGGAGTTCATGTCGATTCCGGCAAATCTATAGCTTCCGCGCGTCTATTCTCGCATGCTGGTTGTGTGGTCATTCAAAGATGTTGTCGGTTTCACCCAAACATTCCAGCCAAATGGCATTCCTTCGCTCCGTAGGAAAAAGCACGTTGCTTAAAAGCCTAAGCCAGTAATTTTCTTTTCCTCTGTGCACAGGACAAACGACCGATTTGCAATCAGCGTGGTCGACGAGAAGGGCGAACAACTTATAGTCACATCTATACGTGCCAAGGACGCGAGCACAGCGGAGGAGCTGGGCATAGCCCTGGCCATCGCAACGTGCAAGAAGACCCTGGTTACCGTGGTGACGGACTCGCAAGAAGCATGCAGGAGGTATGTGAACGGAAGGATCGGAAAGGCAGCACTTCAGGTCTTGAGCAAAACCGAGATAGAAACAGCACAAATCCTCTGGACGCCGGGACACGAGTCTCTCGCGGGGAACCAGGCGGCGCACGCCGCGGCTCGAGATCATGCACGCCGAGCCATCTCCGACACGCAGAGAACACGGACCAACGACTGCTACGAGGATGATGAACGGATATCCAAGAAGTACTCGGACATCCTGGTGCACTACAGGAAGCAGAGGCGTCGCTACCCACCCGCGCATAAGACGATGAGTAGGGAGCAAGCGGTAACCTGGAGAAGACTCCAGGCTGGAACCAACCCGCATGGAACACTGTTGCACGCCATGTATCCGGGCACCTACGGGCGAGACTGCAAGTTCTGCCCGCCGGACACGCCCAACACCTTGCGCCATATGGTGCTGGAGTGCAGAAATAACCGCGAAGTACCACCGCCATCACCACCACCAGGCGATAATATGCAGGAAAAAGCGGATATGGAGGAAGAATCGGAAGACCAGGGGGAGGCTCTGCTGGTGACGCAAGACCCTGACATCCTGCTACGGTTGCTGAACAGGGCTCGGGCGGCGGCAGCGAGCCATGGCTACTTGGACTGAGGAGGCCACCCACCTTTGGGCTCAAGAAGCCTGGTCTAACAATAAAGTTTATTTCTCTCTCTCTGCGCACATTACAATTTCTTGCATGTTTTAGTTGGACTTCAGATTTCACTTTTGTCATTTTTCTTATTTATTGTAGAACTGTACCGTACAGGGATTCACTAGTGCTATGTAACTTCTTTAATTCTGCTGTAATTGTCATTTTATAGCATATACTGTTTATCTTCTCAGAGGCCACTAGTGCCAACTATATTTAGTCTCTAGGAAATTAAAGTTTATTCTTTATCAAACTTCATTAGCCTCGTGCGCGACCGGTGGCGGCGCAGCGAACGGCGCTCCGATTACGTAAGTCGACGGACCCGCTTCTGTCGTCTGCTAAGCGCCGGCTACAGAATAGCTTCATTTTCATGCGTTCTCTCGCGCTCTGACTGCGTCTCGTGTAGCACGGCGCTCTCCAATTACTGTCCGTATTTTCTTTTCTTCTAATTTTAGTTCTATAAAACATAGCATTAAGAAGATAATTTAATACTGTAATACTGGGTTTTTACGTGCCAAAACCACCAATTGATTATGAGCGACGCCGTACTAGGTTATTACGGATTAATTTTTAGCAATCAGGGGACCTTTAACGCGCCCCCAATGCACAGGACACGAGAGTTTTTGCATTTCACCCCCATCGAAATGCGGCATTAGCAAGACAACAAACGTCGTATATTCAGTGTATCTGCTACAACACCACCCGACGTGGTAGCACCCTGGCTTTGACGTTGCGTTGCTAATCTCGAGGTCGCTGATTCGACTCCGGCTGTGGCAGCCGCATTTCGATGGCCACGTATACCTAAATTTAAGTGCACGTTAAAGAACCACAGATGGTCAAAATGAATCCGCAATGCTTCATTACGGCGTGCCTCATTATCAAATGATGGTTTTGGTACGTAAAATCCCAGACTTTCATTTTTTAATAAAAAGATTTCCTATAATATAAAAGCCCTCGCGGGCAGGTACAAGAGCTTGTGATTCAGTCACAAAACATCGCGCCTAGCGAGTAAATTAGAGTCTATGCAGCTTTTGAAATGAAGCATGATCGCGAGTAGAAATGAAGCACGATCGCAGTTGAGTACAAATTTCAAATTTCACTCACAATTCCAGTCATTTGGAGATGCATGTACGTATAAAGCTTTTTCTGTCCAGAAAAATTTAAGATTTTCTGGCAAGTAAATCGCATTACCAATTTCTAGTGAAAAAATATTGTTTGTTTAGGTTAGCATAGGCACTATTTCTGTTCAACGCACTTTAAGACTACCGGAGACCACTCGGAAGACATCACTTCAGCATAAAAATAAAAATTTTGTTATAAGGAAAGGAAAATGCAGGAACGCTTGTCAACACCTTATTGCGCCTTTGCACGTCCACCCTACTCCTGCCCTACCACCCCCCCCCCCCTTTTTTTTTTAGTTCCTAGCGCGCTTAGTGCTCCAGCTACTTATTCAGTCAACTACCAGCCAGCCTGAGCTTCTCTTGGTTCTTGTTTATGAAAACTTTATTATTTTAGTTTTAAAACCGTATGGCGTGCTTACAGACCAAAGTATATTGAAAACGGCAATCTAAGCAAAGGTTGTAACCTGTTTTTGAGGGCTAATTGTCATCGCTTGCGAAGTTCAGTACAACAACACATGGACCACGCCATTTTGTTTTGCCCACTCATTTTCTTCGCCTTCCTATCAGATGTTCCATACTGCATTTTCGGTCAATGCTGCTAAAGCAGTGTATCCATTAACGCACCGCAGCGACCACCTCGTTTCCTGAGAATGACATCAAACGTCTTTTGTGATGTACACAACACGCTGGGCAGTGACGAAATCGGAATTTCGGTGGCAAACGGAGAGGGCGGCCAAACACGCAGCACGTGGTGGACGGTGCCCAAACAGTATTACAGCACTGACGCAGTAGCCGAAGGCCAAATGCTGCAGTTCATTGTCGAAAAAGGGCCGACTAACCATTATGAGCGCGCTGCGACAACGGAACAGCTACGACAAGAAAGCAGCGCCGTACACGTACGTGCACACACTGATGACTACAGCAGGCGGAGCCAGGAGCAATCGACACCAAGCGTAGTGATGACGGCCACTGCGCTCGATTTCGCAGGAAATGGCGTCCTGTAACATTCCGTATGTACGGTTATACAAGCCTGCAGACTCGCACATCAAAAACTCGAGCAGAACAGGTCGGCCGACAGCGCCGACTTGCCTTCGCGTAGCCAGCGCGTGCGCGGCGCGGCAGAGCAGTCCCCCCTGTGACGTCACACGTGAGAGGGCGCCACTCAAAGATCTCGGGGCTAGCACACTTGTATTCCTAACTTGGTTCCACCTATCAAATATTAAAATGGGTTGCTACAAAAGTAGATAACTGTGCTTCAACTTTTTAAAGTACCGGGAAAACATTTAGAATAATCAATTAATCAATGAAACACCTTGAATCGAAAGCGATTAATTGATTAAAGGCTAAAACGATGAATGATTAATCGTTAATCTAATAACAAAATTTATTGACCATCTCTGCTAGGAAACATAAATACCCAAGTTAGTGGACGATTTGATAGCCGACGCCGTAGCCTGGTAGTGCAACGCACGCGTAATGCGGAGGCTGTGGGTTTCTTCAAATGCTACTGTTATCAAAGGTAAGAATAAATATATATATATATATTTGAAGTTGCGTTGCATTTGAAGGAACTTCGTATGACCTCGAAGAATGTTTCGCTTGAAAGAATTGTTTTATTGTTCACCATCACTAATACTGCTTCGCCTCTCCGTCAAAACTGCAGCCTTTTTTTTTTTAACTCATAGTTCGAGAATAAGCGCTGCTGCGCGTGACTGCTATTCATTCTGATTTCGAGTGAATCCGCCTTGGCCTCATTTTAGTTACTGAGTGAATTATATATAGTTATGGCCTCTGCATGCAAGTGGTGATATTTCCATCCCTAATAAATGTATTATTAGAAGAGTCCTTTTCTTTTTCTTACAGCGAAGCTGTTTACCTGACGGATCGGTATGAATGAGCGCTATGCGTGGTCTCATAGGGATGGTGTAAGAACCAGATTGTGCATTGCAGAGGTAGACCCAAGGAGGTTCAAGAAAAACTGCTGGAGGGGAAGTGGCCTATACCGGCTTATATACGGGCTCGGGTGAAGCCGGCGGCGGCCATCTTGCGGGGGCCAAGAAGCGGCCTGCTCAGAACTTCGCAGCACTGTTCGCCGACTTTTCCAGCAGTTTTCAATTGTTTAACGGATATTAAAGTTCTAATGCAACACTGTGGGCTATGAGGCCATCCCATTCTATCGGAATGAATATGCAGCTGAACACATATATACAATTAACAGGAAAGGGAAAGCGAGAATATGCAGCTGCCGCAAAATAGAAAAAAAGAATTCGCGTAATAATTAGCGTTTATTCACCTTATTTAATGCAGTGCAGAAACTGATCAATCATGAAAGCTGTCAGAAGAAAATGCAAATAAAAACTAAAAATGTAGCATGAGAAATAGCAGTACATGCAACAAACATAAGTTATTGTTATAATCTCCATTATAATCAGGTGTTGTCGGTGCTTTAGCATCTTCATTGCATGGAGGGTCTCCGAACTTTTGCGGCGGCCGTTTCCTCTCAGCCTTAAATATAAAGCTTTCCTTCATTCTCGAGCAAGACAATGCTAATCTGCAACCTTATACTTAAACGACAAAGATAACGCGAACATGTCAACTGCTTTTACGTCAACTTCCCTAAAAACACCCGCTAGCACATTTTGGGATTCGCATGGCCCCGCGCACGACAAGATACGACGACCCGAAACACACAAGCTGCGGCGACTGGCGTGGATTTGCCCCCCGCAAGATGGCGACGCGGCGGCTTCACTTGACGGGCGCTCCCTCCACTCCAGCAGTTTTTCTTTAACCTCCTTGGGTAGACCATTGCAACAGTTGCAACTACAACAAAAATGGGGAAAATGGGAAGGCCACGCATTGTGCGCACGGCCTAAGAACAAGCCTAGTACGAGAGGCGTCGACAGTAGAGACGCGACTATAACCAACGACAACGTGCCCGCGCAAAAGCAGAGAATGTGGCCATTGACTTTGCTTCCGCAGAACGTCTGCGAGAGTCTAATCGTCGGCGTCGAGCGCGAGCTACCGATGAAAGATCGCGCACTGGAGGCCGCTTCTAAGCGTCAAGCTAGGTCGTTCGAGTCTGCGTCCAAGCGGCAGAAGCGTGAGTTGCCACTTCCTTCGAGTTTCTCCGGGGCGAAGTCCTAATTCAAGACGATATTTCTGGGCACGAAGTTTTGCCATAGTTACTCGGTCTGCGATCGACAGCTTCGCTGCCTAATCCGCCACCATATGAATGGTTCGGCCCGACATTTTTTCATGATTCGTCAGTATCGCCTACTGGAAAGACAAGCGATACTGACACATATCATTCACGTGCATTTCACACACCATTGATAACATACTCTGCGGAAGGTTGACTGAAGTCTACAGGTTTTTTCAGGGTCAAAAAAGCACGCAATGAAATTTGAAGTGAGGTGAACGTACAGCAACATATTCATTCTCTAGGCTTAGCCGATCCATACCATTATAGATATTTGTTAGTTGGCTACCTCCTTGTCATTAAAATATAATAAACTTGGTGCTGTGTATAAATTTAAATATACTTTGTCTGTGCATGGCGCTCACACTGGAAATTGGGGAAAAAATATTCAGGTGAAAAAATTAAAAATACTAATGAGGTATCCGCCACTGGTGCTTTTATGCGCTTGTCCTGCTATAGTCCGGATTTGCAGAAATATTATTTTCCAGAAATAGTAGGTCCTGGAAAGTTCCATCTGCAATATCCGTCTGCTTGTGGGCACCAAGGCCCAGAAAAGTAAAGAAATGTTTTCGTGTCGACTATAATGGCTTCGTACCTTCTGCAAACCAAACTTGACTAGGCCTCTTCTTGTTGCCGGTTCTATCATTTTCTGCTATCACTTATATGGGTGTTAGAGCCTCAATGACCTAGTGTAAGCAGAGAAACGTAATAAGAAAATGCGGAGCCAAATAAGCCGTGAAAATCTCGTTGGCTAGCTACTATGAGGGGGCCGGGAGAAAGAAAAGGGATGGAAGGAATAGGGGGTGAGGTGAATAAATGGCACACACACGTGGGCGCACATTTACTTTGGCATCACCCTAGCTATGAAAAGCAAGCCCGAAATGGATACTACGTTGTTTAGACTTCGCATGCCATCGAAGTGCATATTTGAATGGTCTATTCATCTCCAAAAGCTCGTGAGATGACTGTGTCACTAAAATAAAGGAAAAGGGCTTTGAATTAACATCCATCGCACATATAAGTACCTAAAGAAAGCCTGTGCCTTTTTTTTTGACATAGTGAGTTTCCTTTAAGGTGCTGCGTGGAATCGGTTAATACGAACTACATTACAAGATCCCAAGGTCTAGTGCAATATACCAAGCAGCACAGAAACCGGAACGACGGTGCGCTATGTTGGGAACTATAGGGGGTGCCAGTAGCTCCTATATATATAGATATCCGACTTCGAACATGAGTACGTTTCACAAAACCAGCGCGTCCCCTTTAGAAAGAGCTGGTTCCATCATGCCCGGCGGCGCCAGATTTAACCCTTCAGAACGATCCATACCGTGCTAGTTGTCAACCCCCCCCCCCTCGTCTCTTCACACGCCGTTAAAGGCGACATGCAAGCGATGGGCATGACTCGACGCACTTTCTCGCCATTGATGCCTCTAGCACTTTCGAATGTTCCGAATGTACGTCGCGCAGCCGTAGACTGTAAAGGTGGAATAGTTTCCGAACAAAAGCTTGTACGCCTGTTCCCTCCTCCTTTCGGTTCTCGAAGGTTCTATTCATCGGCCCGGTTATTATCGAAAGAACTTCGTTAGGTTGAGTTACTATTGTCAGTTGAATGGGTTAGCTCTAGATACCGCTGAACACTAAGTAAGAATGCTTTGGCGAGCTCATGTATTCTATTAAAAGCGCTGGCCCCACGTGTTGTAAACTCTGTACAACGGTTTACTTGTTGAAAGAGTGATTTGTACTTGC